>NW_015387998.1:0-8186 GCF_001527695.2 Protobothrops mucrosquamatus | reverse complement strand
TGGGTCTTATGTTGGAAGATGGGAATTTGATAAAGCAGATTAAAGATCAAAGTAGAGCCCATATTAGAAGAATTTATAGTGTATTATTAGAGTTGGATTCGGAAACAGAATTAGTTAAAGATTGTATGATCAAGTGGGCTCAAAATATTCAAGAACCAATTATGTTAGAGACTTGGGAGATAATCTGGGTTAGAAATGTCAAGTTTACCCAAGCCCAGAATTTAAGGGAAAATTTTTATAAAATGTTTTATAGATGGCATCTGGATCCTCAAAAATTGTCTTGCATGTATTCAAATTTGCAACCAAAATGTTGGAGATGTGATAATATGGATGCGACTTATTATCATATATGGTGGACTTGTAGGGATGTCAAAGCCTTCTGGATCAAAATATGGTGGAATATCCAACAGATTTTTAAGAAAAAGATAAAATTTACACCGCAATTATTTTTACTGGGTATTATGGAGAACTTGGATCGAAAAGAAATGAATCTTATGTTGTATTGCATCACAGCAGCAAGAACACTGATTGCTCAGAATTGGAAAAAAAAGACACTATCAACTATGGATGATTGGAGACAGAAAGTCTCCCATTTTGCAGAAATGGCTAAAATATCCGCATACCTGAAGGATTATGCACAGGAGACATTTATCCTGGTATGGAGAAGATGGATAGATTATATTCAGAAAAAATATGAATTGAGAAATTATCATCTTGCTTTTGATTAATTATTAAATTTTTATAAGTTTATTATTGTATTTTAGAGTTATAGCAACTTTATATTTGATTATTGTATGACTGGATAGCTTTGGATAGTTTAAAATTATCTTGTAATTATTCCTGGGTTTAGCTCTGGGAAGTCCGGGGGGGGAGGGGGGAAAGGATAAAAATATATAAGAATTGATGTGTTCATTAACTATTTTTGAAGTATATTTATGAGGATGATCCTGGCTGTTACCCCAAACTGCTTCCGGCTGGTGCTTGCGAAAGAGGTTGGGAAGTAGGGTGCAAGGAGGAAGGTGGAGTGGTTGAGAGTCTAGAGGGAGGAAGGTTTGGTAAGTGAAAGAGGGGGAAGCAGGGAGGGGGCAGCCGGGATCATCCGTAAAGTATTTTTTTTTGTATTGTTGTTTTGTATTTATATGCATCAACTCTATGTTTATATTTGTTATAATTGAAAATAATAAAAATTTTGAAATAAAAAAAAAAAAAGAGCAAATGGAAGTTTTATCTGGTAAAAGAGCAGTTAGCCCTCCAGTTAAACAATTTGGAAAAAAATTAGAATGTTTCACAGAGCCTTGTCCTAATAAATTCACCAATAAATGGAGGGTGGAGTTTTGATTCATAAATTACAATTTCAAAACTTTGTATCTTAGCTCCTTTTCCCCCCTGGCATTAAGCTGGATTAATGAAAATGGATGAATCTTGCTTCCCTAGTCAGGCATTGCTTTTTTTTTTCCAATGAACCAAACGTTTCACAGGACACTATTTAAATACTGTTTATTATTATAACTGGAGATATTAGAAGATGCTGAATGAGATCAAAGATCCATCAAATTTAGCATCCTGTTTCCCACAGTCACCAACCAGATGTCTATAGAAAGCCAATAAGGAGCAGATGAATTACAGTCCCCTAGTATTGTAATTCTGAATTACTCTGGTTCCTGATCTTGAGAACCAAATTTCAGACTTACATTCCAGACAGTTCTGGGACATTATCATCTATGTGTTTTGTGATGTGATGACATTTGAAAGTTTAGGTGAAAACAAAACTTCATATTATGGGCAATACATCACATTACAAATGACTGTTTTTGCAAAATACAGTCACATGTATATGAAGCTGAATTATTGGAGCAAAGCAAAAGTGAAGAACGAAGTAGACCAAAATAGCTGGCTATTTACATAGAATAGGGCATGGAGGTGCACAAGATTTTAGCTTACTTTTGTTTTATTTTTAATTCAACCAAAATATAATGCAACAGGAAACAAATATATCTGAAAGTAATCACTATATTTTTCTAAGTATTTGTGGTTATGTCAGATTCTATCATAAAATAAAGTTGGCAGTCAGGACATTATTTTGGTAATCCCACTAGTAAAACTCTATTCTGACAACCAAGCAGGATTTTGCATTCTGACAAATAACATTCTGGCAATACTGTATTTTGCTTGCATTCCAATATACACAGACACTCATACAACCTGCCAAGAGACTGCTAATGTTTTCACCTATCCTGCAATTTCCCTCCTAGTTCCTCTCCAGCTCTTTTTCCAGCTCTGGTCAATAGTCTAGAACAGGGGTAGGCAATCTCGGCTCTTTTATGACTCGTGGACTTCAACTCCCAGAATTCTTGAGCCAGCCACGCTGAGGGGAAAGGGAGAGGTTTCTAAGCTGAACCATGCTGGCTCAGGAATTCTGGGAGTTGAAGTCCACGAGTCATAAAAGAGCCAAGGTTGCCTACCCCTGGTCTAGAACTTTTTAAAAAATAGACAGATGTATCAAGTTCTTGTTTTTCAGAAGTTTCTCAAGCATTTCTGACTTTAACTTTTAGGTTACAAAAGCACAAGCAATGTTTCTTAAATGTATACATTTAAAAAAAAAACCACATGGATTTAGTGCACATCTGTTTTTTGGTTCACCTACTCTATAAACGTGAGAAGTATATATTTAGAAATCCTGCAAAAACCTAAATGGAATCCATGGATCACTTGGTATATTTTGACCTGCAAATGGGCCTCTGTCATCAAATAATACTCATTAACATTTCAATAAAATTAACAATTCGTTCTTCCCAGCAACTATACAGCATTGTTCTGGATATTCTACAGTTCATCACACTTTCCCATCAGTTTAATTATGGAAGCCTGATGACGACTATTTTAAAACTGTATTTCTATCTTATCCTTTCTCCAAGGCAATGCACAAGGCCATCACTTAAACTTCTAATTTTTTTCGCATGGAAAATTGTTGCAGCTGGGTTAGATTCGCTGTTGATCCTTTGCATTTCATTGTGGAACTTCAGTTCACAATGAGTGTTCCATGCCTTGTACTGGATTAAGGACTGGGCCAAGATATGTTTCTGTCTATGGCAGAACACAAATGTCTTCTCTAGGTCATGCAAGATGATGGGGGCAGTGATGTTGGTTATAACAGTAACAACCAGCAATGTGCTATCCAGTCATTAGCCCCAAAACCACCTTCTTGTTGACACAACACATATACAAAATCAATGATATGAGAGAAATAGGACAATGGCAGCCAAATCCTACCACCAGCATAGAACACATCTTGTTGACTCCACAGTTCTAATCCATCAGGTATAAATAATGTAACTATAGATTTCAGCATGCCCATCATTAGCCATGCATACTAGGCATTTCAGCAAATGATCCAAGAACTTCTGGAGTGCTAAAGGTTGCCATACTTTTACAAACACTATACGTAAAGCCACAGATTTGGTATGTATGGACACCATAGATTTATCGGTAAAATGCTGTTTGCAGCCCTCTTCTGATTTGGAATGCTCCTAATATTTGGGGGAGTGTTTGCTAGATCATCTTTTGGACACCTACTACCAACTTTCCTCTTCAACCAAGCTTCCTGATAGGAATGTTGGAGGACAGTTCCCCTTTTGCCCTCTTTTTTCAATAAATGTTTTATTGAACATTACTTCACACTGCATAGATTTTACATTTCTTATTGTTTTCATTGTGTGCCCTTCAAGATGCTTTGGCATATGAAGTGGTGTAGTAGTACATTTTAAAATAAATTTTAAAATATATGCATGTAGCCTAAGTTGAGATTTATTACTTTGACCCTCACCTACAACATACCATTTTTATCTGAAAACACTATGTTTTCTGCTTAGAATGGTAACATTTGACTAGTGGAGTGTTTCATTAGCCAATCTTAAATCATATCCAAAGAAAGCAATAGAGTGCTTAGCGTTGCTAGATATTTTTTTCTTTTTACGACCCCGCAATCCCTTTTTATTGGTATGGAGTCGGGGCAACTGAATGGAGCTGAGCGTTTACTGGCTCAATGCTTCTCCTGATGCCTATGTGGAGTTTGCAGCAGATATTTACTCTTTGGGCCCTGGTAGAGAAACATCTGAATTAGCATTGATAGAATAATACTTTCAAATAGCAAGCATTCTTTCCCCCAACTAGGAATTCCTATCAGGGTCCTGCATTGTCCTCCCCCCATATCCCTCTGTCTCCCTCCCTCCCTCCCTCCCTCCCTCTCTCTCTCTCTCTCTCTCTCTCTCTCTCTCACACACACACACACACACACACACACACACACAAAACACACATAGTCAATTATACATAAAAAACATAGATCAATTTTTTGCAGAAGGACACTTGACCATGTTCAATAAATATGCATGGAATATTAACTCTTGGGGAGAGAAATCAGAATGGCCCAGTTATCTGGAGATTGGCTGGGTTGCTTGGCTCATGGAACCAGAACATTGAGGTGAGGATCCCATTTGTTTTGAGTAGACTTTACAATTGTACATTTTATCAAGAATTAACAGCTTGCCAGACAATGGATAGAATCTGACTTATAGGAGTTGGATGTCGGGGGAATAAAACTGTGCCTGTTCTGATAACATGCCCTCATGGTGAGAAATGCTGTTAGATTAACTGTGGTTTGTGCAGCCCAAGACACAATTCATGGTAACGGTTGCTTATCTCTGGAGGGCACCAGCAAAGGAACTCCAGTCCTGCATGCTGGGCTGTAAAACACCTGCAACTGAAACAAGCTTGCCTGCTTAGCCATTTCCTTCCCCTAGAGATTGAGGTTGTTTATTCTTTAGGTTAAAGGCAAAGGGCTGTCATCTCCTAGAAAACAAATGAAATAATATTTGCCTAGTGGTTCATATAACCAAACCACAAAGCTGAAAGCCTTCCTCTTCAGACCAACTGCCCTACCCACCAAACCCTACTTTTACTGTAAACAGAAAAATAGCATTAAGTCTGATGCATTCATTTAGAATTTGTAATGTTCTAATGCAGGAGGTAGCCTTGTATCAAGTAGAACAGAATTGGCCTTCCTGTTTCCTTGAAAGTTTATAGATATTCTGTTTGTCTATCTTATTCCCAAGGTGTTCTAGATGTGGGAGGGAGGGAGAGTAAGGAGTGGAGTTTTTCTGCTTGCTTTTTTGTTTGTTTGAGGATTTCCCTGGTTCCTCTCACTTCATGATCTGAAGGAATGTCGTGAGAAATATTTACTCATGGTACATGTCTTTGGATTTCAAGAAGACCATTCAAGAGATGACAAGGCCTCTCAACACTGATCATTCAATTGAAATGTTTTTTTCATTAAAAAAAATAATCAAAGGCAGTTAGAACTCTCAAAAGCTGAATAAACAGGGATAGTTGAATTAATCCAGAATTTTTTTTAAGCCCAGCATTGGTTCTGTCTTGATTCCAGGCTTCACTATGCACATAATAATAACCAGAAAACTCTGGGACTTTAGAATTCAAACAGACAAGTACCAGCAATATAACAACCCTGACTTAACAATTGTCGATAAGAAAGACACAAAAAAAGTCTGGATTGTGATGCCTGGAGTACCTGGAGACAGCTGAAGAGAAGAGAAAGAACTGGAGAGCCTTGTAAAATACAAAGACCTGCAAATAAAAGTAGAACGACTATGGCAAAAGAAAGCAAAGTTAGTCCCAATAGTAATTGGTGCCTTAGGTACAAACCCAAAACAACTGGAGCACTACTTGAACACCATTGGCATTTGACAAAGTCACCATCAGTCAGTTGCAAAAGGCATCTTTATCCAGAACAGTTTACATCCTGTGGCAATAGCTTCCATGGAGAGAGGTTTTTCCGTGGACCGGAGGGGGCGTGGTTTCATGTGCTGCCTACATCCCGCGGATGGGGCTTTGCTTGTTTGCGTGGACCAGTTTCTGGCATGCCACAGACCAGTGCCAGTCCACGGACCGAGGGTTGGGGACCCTGATCTAAAGAATTGTATTAGAGTTGCAGGGGGAATTAATGCAGCTCGTACTTGTGCTCTTGCTGGTGCCCATGTCTCTCTTCTGAATCACTTACTTATTCTAGCTTTATCTTATCCATGTTGATAGTACCCTTAAACCATGTCTGCTGGATCAAATGCTGCTATTAAGGGAAAAGTTACAGCACAGCAGCAACAGACCATAAATTGTGCTGTGCCAAACTAAAGATACTTCTCTTCCCTATTTTCTAGGCCAAGAATTAGGCAAGGCCAGAAACCAACTGGCACCCAATTACACTTAAATAGATAGTGTTGTGTACTTCGTTCACGAGCGAGTAATGAAGACACATGGCGATGTTAAACAAAACGCTTTATTCTCTTCCACAACAACCGAGCAAAAGCAAAAGGCACGCAGGCCTTTTTATAAGGCCAGAAACCCGTACAGTGTCAACCAATAGGAACAGAGCGTTTCGCGCCTTGCGCATGCGCACAAGGCCGGCGCCGCTCTGTCTGGTCCTGGGCAGCTTTTGGAATGCCCGGGACCAATGCAACATCCCGAGCCTGCTTTTGCAGGCTCAGGACACAACAGATAGTACCATAAATAATGTACAAAAGATCATCTGGTATACTATTCTTCTTACCGTTCTGCTCATTCTCCTTATTCAATCTGACTGTTTTGTCAGATTTTCATATATTTTATGTTCCGTTGTCACTTGGCTCTAAAGTAAGCACTTTTCATACACCTTAAGGAAGGTAAGGGGATAGAAGCTCTGGGAATCTTCAAGCTGATTCAAAATTGCAGGAGTGATTGAAATGTTACCTCCCAAGATATATTTGGGAAGCTACAATATCTGCTGAAAATGTCATAGTTCCGATAGATGAGACCAGTAGAAATAAGAACTCTGAGGCAATTGCTTTCCTCAAAGAACACTTTTAATAGCTACATAATATCAGCATGAACAAAGGTGAAACCAAGACTGAAAGTTACCCCCCCAAAAAAAGATTACAAAGTAAAAGCTGAGCTCCCCACCCTTTAGTGTGTCATAAATCACAACCCCCAATTAACACCTTTGGCCCAGGCTTCCTAATGGCAGCTCCAGCCTGCCAAACACTTGAGCTGCTTGATCTTGGTTCCCACAAGAAAGTTATTGTTTTGACTAAACTACAAGAATGCATCTCCCCCCTCCCATTGCTGTGGCAAATGAAAAATGAAGAAATATGGCTGAATTCAGAGTGTTTGAAGGTTTGGCAGGAAGCTTACCTCTTGGTTTTTGGAATGCCAGGAATTAATTTTACAAACAGGTAAGATCATTTCTTTGCATCCAGCAGAAACTAGGGGTCAATTGTACAATTACTTCTTCCCCAAAATCTTCCTAGCCAGACTCATTCACTTGATCCTGCTATACATAAAGGAATGAAGCTAGGGCTCCTGTCTGCATTCTGCATTCTGCCAGGCAGAAAAGCTTCCCACCCCAACTTCTGCAAGGACAGTCTCAATTCATCCCTTTTCCCAAAAAGCAGTAAAAGTTTACAACCCCAGAAACGTGACAGGAGATGGGCTCATTCATTCATTCATTCATTCATTCATTCATTCATTCCCCCCCTCCTCAGCTTTCTCATAAGCATCCTTGCCAATGTTCCAGGTACTGAGCCTGGTGCTTGTAGGAATATGCCAATGTCCAAAGGCAACCTCATGCCATCAAGGCCCTTAGCCTATAAAAGTACAGGTGTGAAAGAGAGAAAAGGAAAAAGACAACAAGCAGAGGAGGATGTGGGAATGGGCATCTGGAATGAGCAACTATTACAAGCAAGGAAGAGAGTTATCAGTCAATTGCCTGGACCACAAGCTATGGTAAGCAGTCCATTGTGCTCCTGTTCCCACTTGGAGCTTGGCTTGTCCTGGAAACTGGTAGTCACCAGAAAAGGAACAATACGTTGAGGCAGCATCTTATCTCAACAAGTGTAAGGACGTTTGGAGGGAGGCAAAGGTTCTTTGCAACTTTACACACTTTTAAGTCTTTTCTTTGTTATAAGGACTAACCATTAAAGACTTATTGGATCCATGGTGGCGCAGTGGTTAGAATGCAGTATCGCAGATTAACTCTGCTCACATTGCCAGGAGTTTGATTCCTCTGATCCTGACCAGCTCAAGGTTGACTCAGCCTTCAATCCTTCCGAGATGGTAAAATGAGGACCCAGATTGTTGGGGGC
>NW_015387997.1:110286-120431 GCF_001527695.2 Protobothrops mucrosquamatus | reverse complement strand
AAATCCCTTTGAATTTCCTCTACCTCAAATCAAAGCAAACTTCTAAGGAAAAATATCTGAGGAACACAGATAACTAGAAGAGAGCTACATAGCTTTAGTAGTAGTACCTACATTCAAAAATTCAAATTTAAAAGTTAGAAAAAGATGCTACAGTTTATCTACAATAGGTCAACAATTAAGAAAGAAAAAGATCTTGATATATTCATGGTAGCTAGGGATAGCCATTAGATAGTTACTTTAAGATAATATATTGTTCCAAATGTTTATGGTTATAGTTATATTCTTATTTATAGTTTCAAATTCCTAAAATACCAAAAACCAGTTTCTAGAAACCTGAGGAAAATACTGTAAAGAAAGTTCTTTTTGCCTAAGAATTTACACTTGTGCAGTTACAGTCCTATTAAATCCCACCTAAAGAATTCTCTCAAGTTATTTCCATTATACTAACATTCTCTGGTGAATCAGTATAAGGAGCATATGTGGTGCTATTCTCACTGAAACTCAATCCTCATATGATCCGATGGAATAGTGCTGGCTGGGTCTGTCTTGATTGCAAGCAGTTCTTTTCTCTTATGGATAATTTATGGCATTTGGGAAGCATGTTTTACATTGATCTCCTTCAGGCCTATGGATTGCTGTGCAACATAGCAGCAAATTCTATATGCCCAGAAGCCTCGCCATTGGCCTGGTGGAGAGGACGCCAGCAAAATCCTATGCACTGTTGGCTTAGTTCCAAGCTATTAGGCAGCTCCAGTTGCTGTAATTATCCTGGTATGGCTGATTTTGAGCACAGGATTAGAGCTATTGGTTTTTAAGGGCTAGGATAAACAGAATTATCGTATGTTCTGCAGATGTCAGTAGTGGATACCAAATGCATAATTATCAACAGGTTAGCTGCATTTAAGTGTAATAGATAATCATTTAACTTTACAGACTTATTCAGACAGCTCAATATTATAAGTTATTTTCTGGAGCCAAATTGAAGGATAATCTTGCTCATTTCAGTCTCGGCATGCAGGCACATTATTCAGAAGCAGGTATAACATGATCTACAAATATTTCACACTAACCTTTTCATGTAAGTTCTTTGAAGGTATTTGGGGCAACTGTTGGATCTTCCATGTAATACAGAGAAAAAAAATCACAAGAATGTTTGGAGCACTCAGTAATAGTTTTAGCAGGGATCTATCTAATCTCTGCTTAGATACCTTTTTTAAGGCCATCTTTATTTTTTTTATGTGAAGATGTGCTTTGAAGATCTGTAATTCAAAACCATAATGCTTCCTATTCCTAAAGCTGAATAAAAGCTTCACTACAAGAACTTTATCCAGAGGTATTTTGGGCATTCAAGATTCCTCATAGGTGGTCGGAACCTTCTATCATGTAATTTGTAACTAATCGGTAACAAAGTACAAAGGTTTTGTCTTAATTTATATTTTTTGTACTCCAGACGTGCTCTTTTTTGAACCCTTAGAACTCTGTATATCCTATAGGATCCAAATACAGGTAGTCCTTGCTTAATGACTGACCTATTTAGTGACTGTTCAAAGTTACCATGCTGCTGAAAAAGTAACTTTACAACCTGTCCTCACAATTTTCATCACATGCCGTGTTCCCCACGTTCATGTATACAATATTTGGGTGCTTCTCAACCAGCAGGCATTTGCAACCATTGCTGCGTCCTATGGGCATGTAATTGCCATTTGTAACTCAAGGTGGCAAACATTTCCAACACACCTTCTCCTCTGATTTTCCCCACAAGAACAACCTGGTGAGGTGAGTCAAGCGGAGAGCGTGACTGGCCCAAAGTCACTCAGCTGGCTTTCGTGGCTAAGGTGGGAGTGGATGCCTTAACCACTAGATCAAATTGGCTCTTGCTTAACAACTGCAGGTGATTCACTTGATGACCATGGTGGAAGTGAGGTCTTAAATTCATTGAAGTCATGTGATGTCTCACTTAACAACCACAATATTTACTAACAGCATTGCCAGTACAAACTGTAATCATTAAATGAGGACTACTGTATGTCACAGTAGCATATAATAAATTTGTGGTATTAATGAGGGGATAAATTAAACTTTCTTAGAAGTCTCAGTTGATCAATCTTTTGGGCACCAGGGACAGGTTCTGTGGAGAAAACACAGAACCGGTTCTGTGTGGTTTTGTGTGCTGCCTGCATCCCATGGCTGGGGCTTTGCTTCTTTGTGTGGACCGGTTGCTGGCATGCCGCAGCCTGGTCCCGGTCCACGGATCGGGGGCTGGGGACCCCTGATCTAACAGAATACATTTCAAATTGTTGAAATATCACTTTTAAAATTCATTTAATACTTAATGTTTTTAAGACCCATTCATGTAAAAAAAATGATATTTTCTCTCCTTGGATAAGAGATACTGTTATTAGAAAATGTCATTTTGATTCATCTCTTTTGAGTCACCATAAATCTTGACAACAAGGAGGGGTCATGGTATATGATAAGCTTGAACTGTATATGCATCTTAATGGACTTGTGGTAGGAACAGAATATTGATACAAGCAGAGAACTGCAGGTAGTGTTCAATGAGCAACAAGTGCATCTGTAGGAAAGTGCAAGAGTTATTAAATTACAAAATGCTTAAACAAAGATATATTTGAGGAAATGGAATGAACAGAAAATATGAGTGGTCATACTGGGAAGCCTAATTTAAGGCAAAGACATTTCCTTTGAGATAGACTATAATAAACATAGACCATAGATTTTTTGGATTGGTACAGATTTAACCAGTACCTTTTAATCACAGTCCATGATATTTTATGAAATATTATAATCTTTCTGTCAAAGTCAGAATCTCCATAACCAACAAATGATTAGTTTCTTTAACTGGAAAAAAAATCTGTTCACTTAAACTAAGAGATAAGGTCAAGTCCATCATTATCCATGATGCAGCAATAAAGATCAAGCTCTGCTCTCAACATTCACCAGACAAAAGTAATAAATTTTCCACTCTGCTGTTTACTGCTCCACTTGTAGAGTACTATTTACAAATATGGCAGACCCTTGTTGATTTTTATTGGTCTGAGGGCTGCATCATCAATCTTCTGTACCCAATCAATTAAAACAATACCCAGTTTCAGTAGAAATGGTTCTAAAAGTGAGAATAATCTGTCTCCTTTGTATTATCAACTTTGCTTTTCATATTATATAAGCTATAAATGTATTGCTGTGCCTTTTTAGTGGGACATTTACAAACTATATTAAAAATAATTTTTGTTGAATGTTCTTACCCCAAAATATATACAGTATTAAATTTGTCGGTGCAACAACTTTTCCATTCTGCCCTTGTTTTCTCCCTCTTCACTCCCTTGAGTTACTTGGAATCCATTAGTTAAGAAAGGAGCCGAGGATAGAATTCCTACTTACGCTAGAAAAGATCTTCTTTGTGGCAATAGGAGCTTTTGGGGGGTGGAATGGTTACCATGAGGTTGTGTTAGGACCACTGCAGGAGAGGAAAGTATAATTTCCTCCTTTCTGTGTCCTGCAGTTTCAATGAAATCTCTGCCTTTTTGAATTCCCTTCACTGTGCTTCCTAATGATGCACCAAGAGTCATTTCTATTCTGGCCCTCAGAGAAATTTTTAATGTGGTAAAAGAGATCAGTTCTAACAACCAAAGCTACGTTTCCCAATCTATTCTCATTACCTTCTAGCCTTCTTACACTCTCATCTTTGTGGTTTTTTCTTTTTCTTCTTCTATCTTGCAGAGTGGATCAGTTAAGGAGTCCGAATCAAGTAAAGTCCCATCCCAGCGACCACCTCCTCAAGGTTGTTTACAATACATTCTCGACTGTAATGGCATTGCAGTAGGACCAAAACAAGTCCAGGCGACTTAAATTTTTGAAATTTAAAACAGGGGTTAAAGCCAAAAGAAAGAAAGAAATCAACAATACCAATTGTTTGTGCAGTTTTTTCCATTGTTTCACAGCTGACCTGGATTGTGTTTTTTCTATGCAGTGTCAAATATATTGTCTGGTTGTTTATCTGTTTGTGTTGTAATGCTTACTTATGTTTCTCTGTATAACTTGTGATTCAGGGCTGTTGTCCACAGTGTACAGTGTACAAGAATTGTGCCTCTACTAAGTCAGTGAGACTGTATATTATGGATGGTTAGACAGTATTTTTGAAGTATTCTATATTGTGGGTAAAAAAAAAGGCTAACCAACCCTGGCTGAGATATAATACTTTTGCTTAACTCTGTGAGTATGTATGCTACATTTGATTTTGGGTGTTTTTTTTATGTGCATGACTATTGAAAAGTGATTATAATATTTGAAAAGTCTCATTTATTAATATGTTAAATGAGGCATTTTCTTTTTATAATTTTATAAAGATTGCTTAATTTTGAGTTAAGACATATACATAAATTGAAAAACCAGTATTTTTATTTTAATTTTTACATACAAAATATAAAAGAATTATTTCCAAAAATGCATAAATATCTTCTATTTTCAGTGCAGAATTTTTAGGGAAAAATCTGTATCTACTAGCTTCAGTGCTACAAAAATGGGCCACATATGTGCAATATTGATTCAGATTTGATATTGAATGTATCTAAGTTCAATAGGGGAATTTCTTTGTTGGTTATGAAGTAGCCATCTGGTTTTCTACCAAACTAAAAAAAAAATGTTTACTAGAATTACCTTATCTACATAATTCAGGTAAGCTATGGTTCTTTAGCTAAGATAGTTAGCAAAAAAAGAAAAGCTTTCTGCAATTAATCCGCACCTTTCTAAATATTATGCTATCCACCATTTTCAGGGTTTTTTTAAATGTAATTCATGAACTCAATGTGTTGCTATATCATTCTGTATTTATTATGATTGTGGCCAAGCAGCTAGGATACACTAAAATGCCACTATGATCCAAACTAGCATTTTAAGCTTAAATAGCTAAGTACAGTATGAAAAGAATGTTAGTGGATCTTGAATGCCCATAAGAGTCAAAAGCTTAGCCATAGAATGTAGTACTGGGACTCAAGTATATGTAAATAATAAAACAAGGGTATCTGACCCAGGTGGGGAGGGGTGTACTTTTGCTAAACTTTCTTATAGCCATAATTGCTTATGACTGTCACGACACCAGGGGCTGTGTGCATAACCTTACAAGCAATATCCAGGCAGGCAGTTAAGCTGTTATTGTAGTCATTCAAATGCACCTCTTAAGCATTCTGTAGAAGTGAGGGAATGAATTATGTTGTCAATTGAAGACAAATAATAAGGTCAATAATAATCCCTAGGTTAATTTAAACAAGTATGTTTTCTTTTGACATAATGCTGAGGTCTGATTTTTTTTTCCTTTGCAAACTCTAGTAAGAATTGCAAATATTTTTTAAAAAAATTCGAAATGTGAGAATTACACATTGTTTTAATGATGGTTTTGATGTCTACTGCGCATGCTGCTGTTCCCTGCTCATTTTTAGTCTATGAACAAGTATATTCTGTTTGTATGACCATTGTTTCTGATAATGATCTTTTGATAACCCCACTGAGGAGATTGGTTATACGGGAGTGTATTCCCTTCACATCAGGTTCATTGTCTTCCTCACCTCCAGATCTTAATCCAAGAGAATAAAAACAGCATTCCATTCTGGAGTGAAAAAAAAAATGAACCTGCCAACTGAATGCCATTAATATTAAGCCATGGATGTTCTTTTGCATGTGGTAGTTTGAGTAATTAAAGATGCTTTTGTGCATTGTTTATGGGCTCTCTCTGTGTGTATGAAGTGTGTATGTGTACTGACCACAGATAAAAGATTTTGCATCTTAGCAGAATATCAGTGCATTTGATGCAGATGGTCATAGAAGGACATGCACTAGTCTACTGGCTCAGCAGTAAAGAAGCAACCTAATATGTTTACCTGCATGCTCGCATGCTCAAGTGCAATATTGTGGGGAGTTGGGAAACGGTATTTTAAAATGTAGGATTAATGTCTGGGGGAGGGGGATGATTTGCTTTATTTTTTTAGTTTTTTAATTTATTTCTGTCAAAGCTGCTATTATTATTATTATTATTATTATTATTATTATTGCTACCTTTTTGTACCAAACTAATGCAAGAAAGCGAGCAAATGCTGAAGTGTGACTGCAGTATATATTTTGTGAAATACTTTGTACAGCTTAATGTCAAAATAAAAAAAGTTACATCTGTCTTCAGTGTAGTTTCTAGCACACGATTTTCCCAAGAGGGAAAAATCCTTTTATATACAGCAAAGAATAAGCAAAAAAAAAAAAGTATGGGCTTTTTAGCATAAAAAATGCAGTTCAAATTCAGAATCTCTCAATCGGCTGTAATTAAATCTCAAGGCTCCTGACCATCTTTAGATACTGTAAACCAGGGGTGTCAAACTGCCGGCCCATGGGCCGGTTGCATCATGCGGAGGCCATGCCCACCCCAGCTCCGGCAATGCAAAAAATGTTGCGATACGTCGCAACACATCATGTGACGCGGCGAGTTTGACACCCATGCTGTAAACACATCAACTCTGTTCACATAGCTTACAGTTAGTAACATGATGGACTGGGATCACTTCTGCATCTACCTGTGACTTGCATAAATTCAGTGAAGGTAATGAACAGACATTTATGCATATAACCTTTTGGCAGATTTCCAGGTCACACATACATCTATTGAAAAAAAAAAGTAAATTAGGGACAGGAATAGACATAATTCTTCTTCTTCTACACATTTTGCTATTGCAAACAATGAACAAGATTATATAACTAACAGTGGTGTTTTAAGAAATGCACCAAAAAGGAATTGTTGCTAAATTTCTAACATGTGGAAAATTATCTAAAAACCTATTTTGTTATTATGAAGAATGTAGATATCATTAGAACTTTTCTGAAATAAGTGCATCTATGCATCCAGGGTTTGAAAGAGAAAATACAAATTCCTTCACAGCAATTTATTTTAAAAATTGATGTTTTTGTATTTTTTATTTTTAAATGGTCATTGTTGAAAGTATGGTATCAATTTTACTTCATCTGATAATCCTGCCTCATTCTCTTAATTAGCTAAATAGGCCTAATTTGTTTCTGGCCTTTTATTCAGAGGCATGGGGGTTTGGGACAGTTTGGCATGATAAAGAAAAAAGATTTTTGGAAGGCCTCCAAATTATTCCTAGACCTAGTTAAAAGTACACATGTACAGGTTCCCTGTTATTAACAAAGGCGTAGAGTTCTGAAGGAGTGTTGTGGGATGTAATTTTCATCTTGAAAGTATCATCATTGAGTGATGATGCAAAATCATTTTAACAGACTGATAAATCAGCTGAGTTGATTTCACAAATTAAAGTGTGTGACATTTACCCACTTCGTACAAAGTAGGAAAACATGTTATATATATTAATGTCTGTGATATGCAAAAATAATAACCTTTTCCTATCCAGAGTATTGTGTGCATTCTGCAGCATACATGGATTTCTTCCATGAATGTGCCTAGCCATCACTCCATTAAAAATGTCAGTTCTTGGCTTGCATCTCTCTGGAAGCCCAGACCTCTCTCCATCCTCTGAGCTAAATGGAAAAGAGATCATTTAGAGATCTCTAAAGAAGCTTTGTGTAAGGCCTGGGTGAATGTTTTCAGATATCATAGATTTGATATTTTTATGTGGTGGGGGAAGTCCTCAAGAAAAACAATTCTAAATCCATTGGACTCACATAATTCATTTCAAGAGATCAGGGCTAAAAAAATGGGCTTAAAAAACTCTGTGATGGCTATGCTGGTATAGTTTTGTGTTTTGGCTCAGTTTTGAAGTTATCTAAACGAAGCATTGTTGGAATGAAACATTTTAAGATCAGGCATCAAAGATTCAATTACCTCAGATCTCTCAATCTCCACCAAGATGCCATAGGTCCCGATCAAAGTTAACTGCCTTAAATTGGATGCGTATTTCACAGTAGTGAAATCCATTGTCTTCACTGTTTATAGAAGCAGAACAACCATACACTAAGGAGAAGGGGGGGAGGGGTTTGTTGCACTGGAAAAAAACTACACCAACTGCAGCTGAATCTACAACTCAGTTTTGATTAGCTATTGCTTACAAAATATGGAACTGCTTTAGGGTTAATGTTGCAAGGTCTGAGTATGTTAATTGCTTAGTGGTTGGCTCAAGTAGATGCCTGTTTTGTTTTTCACAGAAGGGCTTATTGAAAATCCACTGCAAATATATGAGACATTTTAAAAACATAACAGCATTCCCTTCCCATTTAAGGCAAAACAAAAAGGCAACTAATTTGAATCAATATTATTAATAAACAACAGTGCTGTGATATATAGATGTTCAAAGCAAACAGATTCCTTCTAGCTGTTAACTTCCATTGTGTTCGGTCTGTAATGGAGCAATCTGGGAAAATGTTTTACTTATCAGGAACCTGAGAACTGAAATGGAGAAATACTATAATTAATGCAGCTTAATCTGGCCCAGCCTTATCCAACCTGATACCTTCCAGGTGCTTTAGACTTCAGGTCCCATCATTCCTCGCAATGTGATAGGTTCCCCAGGGATGATGGGAATGATAGTTCAGTACATTTGTCTCCATTAGCTTAAGAGTGTGTAAATTTCCTGCCAGCCTCTCTTGTTATCAGCCATAAAGGTTTCTGCTGTCACATCCAGCATTATAAGGATCCTTAAGCTGCCCCTCTCCAACCAAATAAGTATTACAGGTAATCCTCATTTAGCTACTTCTTGTTTAATAACCATTTGCAGTTTCAACAATGATTAAAAAATAACTTTGCAACCAATCGTTACATTTATGGCCTTTCCAGATTTGTAAAGCAAAGGAAAACTAAAATAAGTTTATAAGCACAGTTGTGATTTCACTTAGCAATTGTTTTGCTTCATGATCGGGTTGCTGGTCCCAACTGTCATTGCTAAAGGAGAACTATCTGTATGTTGTTGATTTCTTTAAAAAAAAACACTAGGTCCAATTACTAAAGCAGTGAATTTTCAAAGGCTGTTTTAGTGTGATATGAAGGTTAGCAATTTATATTTATGTAGAGTTGTAATTCATGATCATGATAGCTAAGGCCTTCTAACCCCACCAAACTTTTCTAGTACCAGACTGATATTAAGTGTTGGTTGTAAGAGCTTTTTACAAAATTACTGATGCATTATGAAGTCTTTCTTGTGCTGAACCTAGGGGGCCCAGTGCAACCCCAAGGAATGCAATCACAAGGGCAGGAGCCACCCCAAGGTTTCCCTCCGGGGCATTCAGCAAAGCCCTCCAGTTCTCTGCCTCCACGTCCACCTGGCCCTGCGACTCAGCCGCGTGCCCAGGCCTCAGGTCCTTCAAGCGCTGGGCCTCCAGCAGACATGAAGACTGAGCCCTCGACAGACTCGTCCCAGAAGCCTCAGTCACATCCTCAGCTAAAGTAAGGCATTCTTGTCATTTTCTCCTTTTGTTTTGTAATGCTTCTCTTGCCAAGAAGAGGTTGGAGTGCAGATAAAAAAGTACAAAATTCCTTTCTTTTTGTAACAGGTTTTTTTCCTGCTTCACCTGGAGTAAGCACATTTCCATCAGACATTTCCAAATCTGCTGAAAAAAGCAAATTTATTTATTTATCAAATTTATTTATTTATCAAATTTATACCCCGCCCTTCTCCCAGCGGACTCAGGGCGGCTTACAGCCATCTAAAACAGGTACATAATACAAAATACTAAATTTAAAATGTAATTAAAATAGAATATTAAATTAATTGGCCATTTCTTTTTAAAATTATTTTAAAACCAAATTTAAGATAACCCTTAGGCCAGTCCTGCTAGCTTAAATAGCCATGTCTTGAGGGCGCGGCGGAAGGAGGAGAGATCCGGAATCACCCGGATCTCTGGGGGTAGTTCGTTCCATAGGGTGGGGGCTCCAACTGAGAAGGCCCTCCCCCTGGGGGTCGCCAGCCGGCACTGTCTGGCTGACGGCACCCTGAGGAGACCCTCTCTGTGGGAGCGTATCGGCCGATGAGAGGTAATCTGAGGCAGAAGGCGGTCTCGGAGATAACCAGGTCCGATGCCATGGAGCGCTTTGAAGATGATAATCAACACCTTGAAGCGCACCCGGAAAGCCACCAGCAGCCAGTGCAGCTCGCGCAACAGCGGCGTTACATGGGAGCGACGAG
>NW_015387997.1:82615-110184 GCF_001527695.2 Protobothrops mucrosquamatus | reverse complement strand
TGCCTCCCACTCCCAACTCCACCAAGCGCCGCAGCATGATACCGTGGTCCACAGTATCAAAAGCAGCTGAGAGGTCCAAAAGAACTAGGACAGAGGAATAACCCCTGTCCCGGGCCCTCCAGAGATCATTCACCAGTGTGACCAATGCCGTTTCCGTGCTGTATCCCGGCCTGAAGCCCGACTGGAGCGGGTCTAGATAAACTGTTTCCTCCAGGCGCCGGGGGAATTGCTGCGCAACCACACTCTCAACAACCTTAGCCACAAAGCGAAGGTTGGAGACCGGGCGGTAATTAGCCAATACATCTGGGTCCAGGGAAGGCTTCTTAAGGAGGGGCCTCACCACCGCCTCCTTCAAGGCTACGGGGAAGACACCCTCCCGTAGAGAAGCGTTTATAATTCCCTGGAGCCAGGCTCGTGTACCCTCCCGGGCAGCCAGTACCAGCCAGGAGGGGCACGGATCCAGTAAACATGTGGTCGCATTCAGCCTCCCCAGGATCCTGTCCACGTCCTCGGGAGCCACAGAGTCAAACTCCTCCCATATAACAGTCTCAAGACCTGCTCCCCTCTCCTTCATGTAATATGTATAGATTTGTGTTTGAGTCATCCTCCTCTTCTTTCTAGCATCTCAGAAGGTCTTGATTCATCTTTGGTTGTGCTGATTATGAGACAGCTGGTGAGAAAAAAAAAAAGAGAAAGAGAGAGAGAAAGCCTTATCTGCTTAAACTTTTAACCTCTCCGCCACTCAGACAAGAAAGATTGGAAAACCCCGGAGATGTTTTCCTTGTCAAAAGATGTTTACCATTAAAACTAGAGATGGGCAGAACATTCATTCATTAACTATCTATGACATTCTATGCATAAGACTTCTTGTAGGACCACTTCTATGCAATGGAACTCATTTTCATATTCTACACTTGGTTTATTAGTTATAATATACTCTAACTGTATCTTTGATTTTAATTTTTGTCAAATTCATCATATTAAAGTATGGCTTAATATGGCCACTTACCTACTCTATATATCCTCTTAGTGTATTGGAAACTGCTTTGAAGATTTATGTACCACATTTCATTTCTATTTCACATATTCAAATTCAAATATTCAAATACCCAAGGTAGATTGCTTAACAATTTAGAGATAGAAAGATTTCCTGTTGCCTTCATTATCAAAATGCATGACTGTAGCAAGGAATAGTAAAGTGCCAAGAGACATTATTTGTCAAAATTTTGTCTGATAGTTTACAGACTTAATCTTCATAACAAGGCTTATATAATTCGCTTTTGCTGTGAAGGTGAAAGAAGGTAATCACAATTTTAAAAAAAAATCAGAGGGCAGACAAATATGATAAATCAATAAATGGCCTTAAATGTATTCCATTTAGTTGTGCATGTAAAAGAAAAATTCAGTTCACTATTCATGTTTATTATTTCCACCATATACTTTTCCCAGAAGAGGTAAAAATTTAAAACTCATTTAATTTAAAACAAACTAAATGGATAGTGTGGGGTAGTGGTGAAGGGTTTGGATTAGAAGTAGGACAAGTGGGTTCAAATCCACTCATAGCCACAGCAGCTCACCAGCTGACTCTGGGCCAATCATTTTTGCTCGGCCCAACCTATCTCACCAGACAATTAGAAAGAGGGAATGTGATGTCTGGCGCCTTAAACTCATGTACAAAGGTGGGATATAAAACTAGTAAATAAACTAGAAAATATCAAGGGGAAAAATACTACCTCCTGCTGCCCTCATGGAGGTTTCCATCTCTAGTTGTTTTAAAAAATGCAACAGATAATCAGGGATAACATTTCTCTCCCTGTTAATGACTGTAGACAAAAATGGCTTAGATGCCTAGATAGGTTAACTTTTAGACTTGTATGAAAAGAGAGCACATTTCCTGTGCTCTTATCCCCTCAGGAGCTTGTGGACTACCCCAGATTTCACCCCATACAGTTTGGGGATGTGAAAAATAATGCGGATGAGGAAGACTACAATAAATATATGTTTAAGTGTGTTTCAATAAATTCATCTTCTCCATCATGGTGTTTCAGATATTTTAAATTGCAAAGGCAATTCACTTGTGCAATGTTTTTTGGGCAGTCCTAGTATTTTGTTTCCTTCTTTCGTGGTATTCTTATTAAGAAGTATAAGAAGCAAACCTTGGCTCGTCTCAAAAAAAGCTTAGCAAGCGTGAACCTAGTTACTACTTAGACAGGAGACCATAAAAATCTTTCAGGCCCCTGGACTAGAGCAGAAAGTTGAAAAACATATTTTGGAAGAATTTAATGATGAATTACTTCCATATCATTGGTTAAAAAACATGGATACCTGTATGTAGTCACCTGCATTTGAGCTCAACTTGAGGGAGATTTTGCCTTTTCTTTTATTTAAATTTAAACCTTTTTTTTTCAATTTGCTCTTTATTCCAGTCCTAAACAAATTTTTTTTTCAAGCTCAGGATTCTTAAGGGCTATCCCTTAATATTTGAAGGCTCTATGCACATAGTTTTAAAGCATCCTGGATAGCTCCTATCCCAAGTTATAGATTTATTCCAATCCACATATCAATCCCCCCACTTCCAAATCTTACAATGAAAAAAAACATAACCAAATTGCCAATGGGATTAACTCTACTCAGTGACAGTATTCTCACCCACATCTTCTGATTTAACATGTGCATGCAAGCTACTATGCATAAATATTTCATTAAGCCATTTATGTTTCAGTTCCTAATCAAGTAAAGAACTGTTTTATCTTTCTACCCCTCCCTTCTCAATGACTATTAAACCCTGATATAGTATAACTGAAAGACTTTACATACTTATATTGCTTGCTCTGATTTTCTAGAAAAGGTGTACACTGCAAATGATTGGTTTATCATAAAGCATAATATAAAAAATACAAGCAGATACAATTTTCCTTTTAAAAAAATATACTTAAAATTTATAGGGTTAAAAAATGAACTATTCAACTATTTGCTTCCTTCCATTCCAACTTACCGTCTTTATTTATTATTAATTCAATTTATATGGCTGCCCATTTTAACCACATGACTCTAGGCAGCTAACAGGGAGTAACTTCGAGATCAAAACTTCATAAGAAAAGAATAATAATTATGGGAGCCGAGATAAAGCCAAACAACGCAATCAGTGTAACCACAATACAGGCTTAATCACTTACCTCAGGCTCTGCAACAGAACCAGGTTTTAATGCCTTACAGAAAGATTATAGTTTGAGGCAAGTCTAATCTCCAGTGGGCAACATGACAGAAAAGGCTGTCCTCCAGAAGTGGAGAGTTTTGATGTGACTCAGACAATTGTTTCTCAAGTCAAAACAGTTGTGTTCATCTATTTCAAGAGTGTCATCTGAATATTGCCGGTTGTATCTCATACTCATATTATATGTAATACAATTTTTGAAAGGTAGGGGGCTACATCAGTCATGAATAAGAAAAAAAAATCCTTATGTAAGCTTCAGGAGTATGTAACATTCATGTGTGAGTTTTTATCTCTGTCTTGCAGCAAATCACAATCTCTGACAAATGCCTTCAACTTCACGGAGTCATCCTTCTTCCGATCATCTGTGAATGAGGATGAAGCAAAAGCTGAAACCATCCGAAACTTAAGAAAATCTTTTGCCAGCCTGTTTTCAGATTAACCATGGCTAGTTTGGTTTTGCATATCCATCAAATGTTTGAAAGTCTCCTGTGAATATCATTTCACAAACACTGTTTCTTTATGAATGATCCTCCTTTGCTGTTTCAACTGTTGTATTAAGCAATATGTTACGCTCTTTTTAAAAAGGGGACTATAATGTGTTAACACTTCAGGTATCTTTAAAAAAGCCACTTTAAAAAAAGCCAAGAGAAAAAGCTATACAGCAGAATGCTTACAGTCCTCCTTAACTGTGATTCTGTGGCCTTATCGTTAAATGCACTCTATCATCCCATTAGACACTCTGTTTTGAAGTCTTTAGAGTAGCACACTATTAAGTTGCAAGTCGTCCCTTTCCTACAGTTTTCTCCAATACTCAGCTGCATGTTTGTTTCTTCAAGATACTTCCTTCTGCAAAGCTATTTTTTTGAGACTTAAGCTTCTTGCCCTCAGATCTTTAGGGTACAGTTTCATAATAGTATTCGTGTTGTCTTTCACCTTGTTAGAAACTTTAGAAAGCTTTCCATCAGCTAAATGTAGTTTTCCAATATGCTTTAAGAGCAAATTCTAGAATGAACCAATGTTAGAGCCCCTATGTCTGTCTATATGATTCTATTCTATTATTCCTCATATATTTGTTGTGAAATTATTTGCAGCCTGTTAATAGCGCCTTTTGCTTTGTAAAATGTCATGCATGGCCTCATGCCCACCATAGTTCCATATTACATCCCAATAAATGCAAAGCTCTGTACCTAACAGGAAGTCTGCTTCTCCTGACTTCTCTGCAGCGTGGCAATGATAGCAGAGGGAGGTCTGAAGCTTTATTTTTCTAATTTATTTTACTTTCAGTCAAAATGCATTTCCAATAAACAAGGAAGAATAATATCTGAGAAACACAGTTTGAAAGAGATCAATCACTTGATTGATACACTTATTCTGATGAAATTTGTCTATAAATCTTGGCTTGTCTATAAAATGAGGTGTATCTTATGGAATGATTTATAGAAAGCCAGTTCCACTCAGTGCCAAGTTATATTTTGAATTCACATTTCCTCATTTTATCTTTGCTCATGGCAGATAAGCTATCTCTTCCTTTCCTGTTAAACTGATCCTGAATATTATGCTGTGTCTGGTCTTTATGCTCTGCTATGCAGGACAAAAATATTTTCATTTTATCTGATGTTGAAAACATAGATAGTTCATACACATACATAGATAATGATATAGTTATAGATGATATAGATAGATGTGGGGGGTTTGTATAATGTTTGTGCCTCATTAAGCCAAATGCAACCCATTTGTTTATCGTACAGTGGCCATGTAGAATTTGCAGTGGTTTTAAAACAAAGGTACATTTGTAGCTTTATCACACTACTGTGGGGATTCAAACTTGGATGGGAACCTTTTCTCTAGCACATTTATCCTTAGAGTTAGGATGTGCTTGCCTTTTTCCAAGGCCACATAGTCTGCAATCAGCATAAAGAATGGTCTTGAAATTCCAAGGTAGACTGCAAAGCCGAAAGCATACAGCAGACCTGAATGTTGGCATATATTGAAAAACTCAACCATTTGGGCTTTGAACATTATCATTGAGCTACAAGCTGCACCAGATATTTATTGACATTCTTATGCAGGTTTTTTTTAAATAAATGAAATAGTTTCATGACATCAATCTAGCTATTCCATTTCTGCATTAGGACAGACTTCCTAATATTTTCAAGGGCAGTTCCCCACACACTCTGTGTTATAGTAATTTAATTTGGACATTGGCATTCCAATATGTGTCCTTTGTGAGAGTATTTGTTTATTCAGGTAAGCATATAACAACGTAAGAGAACATATATGACTCAGGGATGAACTGTGAAGTGTTTGGTGATCCTTGAGCTTGATTGTTTGCATGCAGACATTTTATTACCTGGCCAGCGCAAGTGAGTGTCAGGTTTGTTTCTTATGTATATACAGTGCTTTTTTCTAAAAAAAATTAAAAAAGGTGCCGGAACTCACACACATCATATAACCCGCCTTGCCTTCCCTACAAGGTTCCATCCAAAAAAGGTGCCGGAACTCCGTTCTGGGCATTCTAGGAGAAAAAAAGCCCTGTGTATATATAACAATCTCTGTGACACTGGACATTCCATGACACTCCGCAACATTCCATTACCCAAATGTATAATAATCTCCAAGACACTCAAGGCAATTAGCATAACAATGCAAAATAATATAAAACTGCAACAATTAAATTTAAGCATATATGATGAAGGCATAAAATCACAACACAACTGACTGAAAAGGTAGATCTAGACCATTTTCAGATATGAGTTCATCAATCTGAGACTGGCACTGCCCTTATATGTCTACAAAAAAAAAATCACCTAGAAAAGCCCAACAGTTTTATTCTGCAAGTTAATCAGCTTGGTGATTAAGGGCAAACAATGTAATAAATGTTTCACAACTCTTACTCCGGAGCTTTAGGGTGGAATGATATTCCTCTTGATAGGAAATCTTATCCTATCTGTTTGAGTCCTGCCTGCCTGTAGGAGACAAGGCATCACAACATGTTGGCTTGTTCCCATGTTCTTCCTTACTAAACTAAGCGCTGGTTTTGCTGCTCCCTGCAGATAATAGCTGGCTTCCTTGATATTCACACTGCCATTGTGAATCCCATGAAAAGCCATGAAGAGTGATTTGAACATTCATCCATTGGCTGGCTGGAGGTAATACTGATTGGAGAGAGCAATGATTAGTTCAAGTAGACTTGAAGAAGCCAGCATGGCAGCATGAGAACATGCCGTTAATTTGGATGGTAAAACTAATGATGTAGAAAGCAAGTGGGAAAGTCTCTCTAAAATCCTTTTCTTAAGGGGAGAATGGGAGCTAAGTAGAACTTCTTAAGGATATACTTTCTAACTTGGGTGTGAAGCAGAAGATGATTCTCTCCCACATGTTCTATATTACTGGGCTGCTGAAATTGGAATCATTTTTAGGAGGACCTCTTCTGGCAGAAGACTAATCCATATTAAGGTAGATGTACTTAAGCCATTTATAGCTTAATTAGAATTTAAGCTATTCAAAGTTTAAAAGTTGCAATTAATATTTTAATTGCACACATACAATAGTTGGGATCCATTACAGATTTTCTAAACCAAATATAATATATACACAAACTGTGTACTGGTTAACAGCTCTGCGGTTATATTTTCACCTAACAATGCTTCTAAATATTCAAGTGTCAGAGTTTAGTGTAATTTATTTATTCATAATGGAGCCAGAACATAGCTGATCAAAATCAGATTTACAATTCCAGAAACATTTGCAGTTAGTGCATCGAACACTGTACACGTGTGTGACGTCCCACTGATACTAGCAGGATTTTCTACTGATTGGTAACACTTACATCTTGTTGGCACATCATTGATCTTAAACACCAATCAAAAGATGAATTGCTGTTTCCATGACAAAAAGCATTACATTTTGATGTTGTTTGCGTACTGAAGATTCAACAGCACTTTCATGAAAATATCAAACAACATGGAAAATAATGTGGAATCCTGCAGAACATCAGAGGACAAGGACCTGGAAATTGACCAATAGTTCTGCAGCACATTTTTTTCTGGATACAACTTCAAACTTGTGATCACTGTGGAAGGTTTCATAGTAGATACGGTAGATATCTAAGATTTCCTTAGGGTACTGCAGTATTCCTTTCCTGGAAGTTATCATTTTCCTGGAATTGAAGAGTTCAGAAAGAATTGATAAGATACTTGTAGTTACAGACAAGCTAATTACAACAGCAATTTCTAACAGGCTAAGGATCCAGCAGTATGTATGTGTGCACATATGTGTGCATGCGTGTGCAAGCATGGCCCAAAGTTTTCTCACTGGTTGCATTTGGCTTCTCATGCTGACTCTCTCTAGTTTATTTGTTTCACTTGGTTCTTACTTATTAACTAGTACAGTTCAGTCTAGTCTGAGCTGTTTGTTACAAACTTGCCAACTTCAACACACAGAATAGAGAGGCTCATGAATGTTGATCAGGCCATCTCACCCACATTCAAATCATAATCAGTGAGGGACACTAAATCATCTTGGCCCCATATCCTGATCTAAATCTGGCTTGAAATGAGTCCAGATAGTATTTGTTTGTTTGTTTACTTACTTATTTACTTAGTATTCTACCCATCTCTACCAATTGATTCTGGGCAGCTCCATAAATAACAGAATAATAGGATTAAATAACAGTAATAGGATTAAAACATTAAAACATCAGAAATTAAAACTAAAAAAATTAAAATTAATGTTAAAAATGGATTAAATAAATCAATGTGTAGATGGGGGAGAGAGGAGCTTTTGTACTAGTCTACTAGCCACCTCCAAAATCAGGTGCACCTATCAGGGTCCCAAGCCAGTTGGCCAAGCCAGATTTTCAGGCTCTTTTGGAAAGCCAAAAAATGGGTGTGGATCTCACCTTGGAGGGCATGATATTCCCAAGGGCAAGAGCCATGGCAGAAAAAGATCTCCTGGACCCCACCAGCTACAATTCCTTGACCAACAGGATCCCAAGCATGCCTCTTCGTCTGGAGAGAGTGAGGTGAGACCATCCCATTGGGATGAGATGGTTCCTTCGGTAACCTGGACCCACACCATGTTGGACTTTAAAGTTCATATTTATACAGTATATTCTCATTGGTATTGCTGCTACAGTATCTTCCAAATGTACGTCCACAGGCCCACCTTGAGTTTTTTTTATAATGGCCTTTCATTTATGGAATTTTTCCAATTATCCAATGGACTTTGAAAATCTCCTATAAACTTTCATAAAGTTATTTCAAACATTTTGAATGTTCTTCTTGATCTTAAAGTTATAAGTGATCTGGAAATAGCTCTTGAAGAAATGTTTGGTGTATGTAATGGCTCTGAGTTAAAGAGACTTCGTCCCATTTTTATTCCTAAATCTTTTATTCCCAAACCTTTTACTATCCTCTAGTCTGATGCCCATCATCTTCAATACTAAAAAAAATATTTGCTATATATCTACATTTTCTCTGGTGTTCAAAAAATAGGAACAGGGCCAGTAAGAGGAAAAAAAGACAGGCAAATCATTGTTGTTAATAATCTCATATCTTAGATTAGAAGAAGGTGTGGCTTTAGGGTGATATTACATCATACATCCCTCCCTTTGAACAAATATCTGTATCAATTAAAGCACAAACAGTACAGAGTTACTCAACGTGGACAGATTGGTTATTGAATGTATTTTCCACATATCTTACTGGATGAAAACAGTGTTACTCTTCACAAAAATCTAACTAGATGAGATACAGGGATAGTTAGGAACTAATGGCCAGAACTCAGGGAGGAACAGACTGATGTAAATCTGACCTGCGTTGCTTCTCAGTGTGAATGGCAGATTTCTTTTTCATCATATTTATGTCCTAACTTTAAAAATAGATCTATTGGTGTATTTATAAGGCAGGGACTACTTTTGACATGAACAAGTGGGCTTGAGCTTTTGCATATTCCTGAATAGCAAAACTCCTCATATACACATAACGGTACTATACAAAGTTCTCCACAACTTCTCTTTTGCAGCACTTTTTAAATTGACCATGTGACCATATGAATTTTATACATTTTGAAGTGAGTGGTACTTTTTTCTGGAAAATGGCCTTACAGTCCAGGAGAGGGTGAAACTGTACCCAACACAAAGTTGTGCAAGAAAGGCCTTTCTGACCAGGGCTGTTTCTGCTGAGACCAGGATGAATCCCAGGTTTTCTACTGGTTCTGTCTGAGGTAATGCAACCGTCCCCACAGCTAAATATAAAAAGTGCCCAGAACCAGGGGCCCTAACACCAAAGCCTATCAGTCTTGCTAGAGTTAGTTGAAGCCTGTTGTTCCCCACCCAAACCCCAAACCCTCCAACATCAAGACAGAACCTCTGTGGTATCATTTGGGCATCCAAAGGTTTTGTCAGCCTTCCTAGATAGACAGGAAATACGACCAGATGAATTAATTCTACTTTATTGTAAGGCTACATTAAGATAATCTTACAAGTATGACAGCACAAATAACTATTGCCACTAACAGCTATTTGTTGTCTTTTGTTTGGAATAGTACGTCTTTTGTTTCCATTGCAAATCACTGGGCATTGATCTTTCGTTTCAAAGGTCTGTAAAAATAATTTATAAATAAATCTCATTTTTCTTTCCCTAGCAGGACTAACGCCACCAATTGCTTGACGTGGAGAATCGCTGGAGGAGGGAGAGAGCAAAACTATGAAGGCAAAGATTAACTCAGGTTCCCTCTCCATTTCCAATCACAATCCAAATCTTTTCCAAATCATTTAGAAATTAGTCATTAATTGCCCTCGTCAACACTGAACTCAGAATACTGAGAATGCAGAGTACATTGGGCTTTTGTCCAGCTGATCATGAGGAAAGTGAAAAAGAAAGTGATCCAGTCAACATTGCCCACTAATAACATCAGCAACTTTAAGATGTGTGGACTCCCAGAATTGCCCAGCCAGGAAGATGCCGAGGAGAAACGGTGGCAGAACTGCCACAGGGCTATGTTTCTCAAACTTGGCAACTTTAAGATACTGTCTGAGGAATTCTGGAAGTTGAAGTTCACACATCTTAACATGAATGAGAAACATTCATTTGGAAGACCTGCAACAGGATGAATAGTTGCTGCCCTTTGGAAAGAGCTCCCCAACCATCCCTGAGGTTCAGATGGCTCAATGTTGATGTTTATTTTATTGTTGTATGCTGTCCAGAATAATAAACTGTGAGAGTGGGTGGCTTTAAAAATCCCACAAACAAATTGGCATTGCTTCTCCTAATCGTAAATTGCTTAGCAAAGCTACCTAATCAGTTCACTTTGGAGCCAACCAAACTCATACTCTCCTTCTCATCTATAAACCGCAGACACAGGATTATTTCTACTTAGATCAGAGTCACTTGATAGTGAGATAAATGGAGTATAAATTTAATACATAAATAAAAATAAACAGGATTTCCACCAAACCGGGCAATACTGTATGCTGTTCTAGAAACCTAAGGGCTATAAGATCTATTTGTTCAGTCAATCACTCAACATGGCACAATAATTTAGCATAATGATGTTTTTTATTTTCTTTTGTTGCCATTGTTTTCCTTCTGGCTTTTTGGTGCCTCTTTCTCTGAGCCACACTTTCTCAAGACTAAGATTAAGCTAACAACAGGAAAACATTCAAGGAATCAATATATTATTGTTATGAAGAAAATGGAATGATTGTATTCTGTATTTTGGCAGCATATGTAATAATACCTAGCCGATTTGAGCAACAGGCAATGCAGTCCTATATTAGGTATCGTTGATGAGCTCAAGGCACACCTCATGACCTGGAGCAAAATTTCACACTTGATTAATATTACATTCCCTCCTTCCTCCTCTTCCTTGGGGGTGAAGGATGGGAAAACCTTCACTGTTCTCTTTGTTTTGTGTTTTTTTGGGGGGAAGTGTTGCAATCCATCCTGCGTGACAAAGCCTCCCACGCCAAAGGGGGAGTGTCAGAAGTCTATAACCCTTGGCTGGATGTTCATATATGTTGCACGCAAGCTGATGCATGTCTGTTTCCACAGAGAAGGCTGAGGTGTGATATTTGCTCATCAGAGGCTGCCAGCCTGCCTCCAGATACCAGTGTGTTTGCTTGCTTTGAAACTGGCAAATGGGTATGTGAGAGATCATAGGAGGCCCCCGGCCACATTTTCAATTGCTCCTGTGCCTGATTGGCTTTCTTATGATATGTGGGTAGCACAGAAGTGGTGGCTTATATAACTTACTTAACTTCTCACACTTACATAACTTCTGTTCTTCTGCTATGTAATGGCAAGAAGGTTTTTGTTCCTTGCCTCTTGGAAGATAGAGCTCAGGATAATGCTAAACAAATAAATTAGGGGGTTCCCCAACAGAGACAGGATGATTGAGCCAAATGGATGGCATTCTATGCTCCTTTCTGCTGATGCAGGTGGCCCTCAGAAAAGGTAACCCTTGTTTACCAACTGTTTCGCAACCTCTTTCTCATGTTACTTTTACAATGAAAATACCGTCATGGTAGTTTGTTCTCCAAGAAACCTGGGAAGATAAAGGAAAACATGTAACTCCTGAATCAAAATCAGCACATCATGTTAGTGGAAGAAAATTGGAGAGAAAATCAGCCTATTACTCACACCAGCTGAAATACAGCTGGTAAACTTTAAAGCAGCAAGCTATTAGCCGTCTACTTGTGCCTTAGAAATTGACTCACAAATATTATACAGAAACAACAAGGAACTGTTCATATAGCTAATATTTATAACTATGCTTTAATTAGTGCCTGTTTCTGAGTAGTGCATTTTCACTCATTCCCTTATTTTAGGTTTACAATTTTGAGAATAGCCAGCTAGTGAGAATCCAAACAAGTTTGGATCAGCATGATTTTCAATTAAAGAAATGTCCAGTATAGTATGTTATACTGCAAACTTACTGGCAAGGATAGACAACCTGTTGCTATCCTTCAGAATCAACCCTAGGCACTTAATTATCTTATGGATTTTCTCTGTTTCTGGAATTAAGGCAGGAACAAGAGAAAAATATTTATTTATTCAAAAAATTTATATAGTTGCCAATCTCACTATGCTGACGACTCTGGGCATCATATACAGGTTTAAAACAATTTAAGAACAACTATAATGCCTAAGGTCACAAACACATTAACTCATCTAACTCATTAAAAAAAAACACAAGTCATTAACCAACAGACCTAATGACATTCTTACTCCTGAACTGACAAATCACTTGCCAATTTATAGTCTAATTGTTGGCTGGAGACCTGTACTGCCCAGATTTCTTCAAAATGATTACTAGGTAAATATTAAAGAAGGATTTTTCAAAGTATTTTAATTATATTTTCTAGGTTTCGTCTACCAACACCATATTTGGAAACATGGTTCTTCAGCACTGCCCCTTGCCAGCCAAAATAGTAGAAATAGATTATCTGAAAAAAAGTGTTAAAGGGGTGCATGTTATGTGGGTGGATGTGTTCAAGTCAATCCTGACTCCTGGCAATTGCCTGGACAAATCTCTATTATTTTCTTGGCAAGATTTTGGAAGTCATTTGCCATTGCCTCCTTCCTAGGCCTGAGAGAGAGTGATTGGCCCAAGGTTACTTAGCTGGTTTCATTTCTTAGGAAGAACTAGAACTCACAATCTCCCAGTTTCTAGTCTGGTCCCTTTACCACTATACTGAACTGCCTCTCAATAAAGGCTATACCCTGAAGATAAACTTTTAAGGCATCTAATCATATATTAATGGAGCTGAATTGTGGCCTTGTTTACACATCTCAAGGAAAAGAAGTACTGAAGTAGCTTCCGGTTTTCATACATATGATATATCTCCTCTCTGAAAGTGTGTCATATCCACTCACAACAGCCCAAAGAAAGAGCCAACATGAAGTAAAACAAGCAATAGTGGTGGGCGTAGACATGGGTAAAAGGAGTTTGCCTTAAGGAAGAGGATTTTTTTTTTAAAAAAATAGAAAAATAAACACGGTGTTTTTTATTTAGTTAAAATGCAGTGTGACACAGCAGAGATAGATCAAGAGAAAATCACATTTGATGTGTCTTGGAAAATGGGCACAAGATTTTATTTACATATGAAACTATGAAGAGTCTAAAAGGTCCCCTTCAGCCATCCTTTTTTTCATGGTGGTTAACCATGAGTGTATGCTTATGGAATAGTTGCGGGAGAAAGATAGAATGCTGTTCTACAGATAGAAGGGACTTCACTGCTATAGGCATTTCCTTGTTCTTGGCTTGCTTCTGCAGCTCTTCATCCATTAATTCTCAGAGAGAACTATCACCCTTGATTCTATTTCCTCATGGATCTCATTGGGAACAAGTTATTCTGATGTGGAAGAACAGTAATGCCACCAGCTCTGGTGTTTGTGGGCAATTGATCAGGTACTCCATACTGCTTCTTATACAAATGATAGAAAATTAAAAAACTAGAGCTTAATAAGTTTTTAAATAGAAAAGCAGAATGAAAGTATTTTAAACAGGATCATGGAACCATAGAGTCCATCTCCATACTCAGGGAAGGAATTCAAACTGAAACATCTCCAGTAGATGGCTATTTGACCTTTGCTTGAACACATCCAGTGAATGACACTTCACTTCATTCCTGAGTATCTTCCACCATCCAACCACTCTTACTTACATTCCATCAAAATCTGCCTGCCCGGATCCTACACCCATCATTCCATGTCCTGCAATCTGAAATGAAACATTACTGGTCTTGGCTTTCTTTTATCACATCCCTTTTGAGTCAACTTTTCTAAAAGCTAAGGATATCTACTATTCTCTGCGTCTCTTCTTAGGAGTTTCTAGGCCTTGATCATGTGTACTGTTCTTCTTTTTCTTTTCTTTCTTTAATTGTTTTCTTTTTGTCTGGCATCTTTTTTTATTGTATCCCTGAGGATTATTTGATTTGTTCATGTTGTAGGAAAGGGAGGAGGAGTGGGAGGAAGAGGCGTGGGATGAGGAGGAGGAAGAAGAAAATAATTTTTTTAGGTTAAACTATGGAACATAAACATTTTACATAAATAAATAATAAGTAAATTATATTATTATGGAGCATTCCCTTAACCCTTAGGAACAAAATTTTGAAAAAAAGATAGCAGACTGAAGGAAGAATAAATGAAAAAGTGGATTCTCTGTCAGGAAGAACTGGTGGGATGCTCCTCATGAAATTCTGGATCCAGGCAGGAATTAAATATAAATTTCCTGACATCAGTGACATTTTTTGTTGGATTAGAACCCATTGTTCTGATAAATCTTTTTCCCCCAGCTATGCAGAGGTTTTTTTTGATGCTCACATAAGGCCTTAGGGTAGCAAAAACTGCTTTCTACATATGAATTTTATTGCCAATGATTTAACAAAGATAAAACCACTAACAAGCTGGTTTCACTTCATTGTCTTTTCTTCTTTACTTCCTCTTTTACCACTTCAGATGTCAAGGGAGATAAAAAGTGGCCTCAATTGTTGTTATTTGATGGTGTTGTAATGTGTCTTGATCTCTGTCCATCTTCTTCTGGGTCTGCCTCGTGTTGTTTCACCTTCTCCTCCTTTTGTATATGCCTTGCATGGCATGCAATCCCAAGATGCTTCACTGTACTTTTTCAAAATGTTCATTTCTAAAGCTGTTCTAATGATGATGTTCTCAATGGTGCATTATTGAAACTAAAGGTGTGTCTACTGTACAACTCCCTGAACTATTCCCGTGATAGTGAAGGAATTGCATAATCTATTTGCTGACGGCATCAGCATGATTCAGCACTTCTGAAATCAATTTCACTTCTTGTACTTTACCGGTACAGAATGATTAAAGATAATTTCCCCATACCGTGAAAGAGTAGCTATTTTTAGCAGGTCAGAATATCGAATAAATATGATTCATATTAGTACATTTAATAATGTGAAGGGTTAAAATGAAACTTTACTAGTTTTGATTCTATTTTCATGAAGTGGTATGCAGTGGTGATTCTGTGCTGGATTTCAGTTCCTTAAATCTGAGGCAATTTATCTCACAATTAATTCCATTGGAGTCAGCATCTGTCAGTCATGATATGCCCACATTGAACCTGAGAAAATCTTCATCGTTCTGCTAGTTTGCTTTCCATTGGCAATGCAAAATAAAATACCTTTTTTTCATTTCAAAGGCATCACTGGGATGGAGTCTGCTTTAAATGTAATGTTCAACCCATTCACCAGGGCTAAAGTTATTTAAAAAATTGCTGCCAGGTTGACAAATAGCAAATTATTAAAATACAATATAGTGTTAAGAGTTTTATTGTTTTACATCTCCAAGAAAAGCTAAGAGCAAAATCTTCAAAAGCATCATCATGACACGGTCCTGAGCAGTCTAGAGCTAAGAAGACAACTGAAGGATCTCACCTGCCCACACATACTCCTTTGGTGCCCACCAGGCTCCTTATTACATTTGACCTTTGGTATTTTATATATTTTTAACATAATTTATTTTTTAAAAATATGGAACTTAGCCTACCACAAATATACCAATGTCTCTACTTCCAAGAATGCCTCTAATCTCAATCCAGGAAGAAGGCAGAGTTGAGGTAGGATAACAGTGAGTAAGGGCTGGGGGTTGGGTGAGCGAGGAGTTGACAGTCTGGGAAGGCAGTGCTTTGTGAGTAGTTGTAGGCCAGGGGTGTCAAACTGCCGGCCCGCGGGCTGGATGCGTCACCAGGAAACCGCGCCCACCCCATTGCCAGCAATGGGGGAAAAGCTCTAATACGTTGCGCGACGTCATGTGACGTCATGAGTTTGACATGTCTGTTGTAGGCCATAACAGCTATTTTGTGAATAGACAATTCCCAGAAGCCATTTTTGTAAGGACATCTTGCTTAAATTTAAAAAATGAACAAAAACGGATCTACACAAAAGGAAGATCTCCAGCAAACCTGACAGCACCCTGTGCTTAAAACACAAGGAGTCTAACATATAAGTTTTGTTTTATACATAAACCTTGAATATGGAGAAAAGTTGTTTCAAAGAATTAGATGCACTAGTGATTAGACAGTACTAATATTTTATGCTTTCTCTAAGGAATATATGTTACCGGAACTCAATTATATTCCCCATAATCATGTGCAAATCTCACTGCATTTACAACAATCCTTATTTGTCATATAGTGGGTCATTTGAATATTTAAAATAATCTTTGTCGATTATCTGTCTGACTGGGAAGAGATTATCTGCTTGTCTGGGAACTGTAGTCCCAATTCTCAAGAAGATTCAAAACCTGCTTTAAAATTGTCAACTACCAAGTTCTTGTTTCCCAGATTTGAGAAGACAACCTTAAAGTGTTATTTCTTTCTGTTGTTTATTGTGTAAAAAAATGTTTTGCTAAAACGGTAAATGCCGAGTTACAAAATTGATATAGGGAAAATGACATATTTGTACATTTTCTTCTTGGTAGATGTCTCTGTTCCTTAGAATTCCAAATGTAATTTGTAGATGATTGCTAGAGCATGCAGTTCCCCTCTTCCTACATGCCTTCTGCTCCATTTGTTTTCCTTTCCGTAGATGTCTGCATTTTGGCCTATGTGGAATTTTGCTTTCCTCAGCTGGGCAAATGTTTAGCTCTTGACAATATCCACATTAAGTTTTGGTAAAGCCAAGTCTGTGTTTGCAGCTCTGATTCTTAGAGTAGAGAATGATTATGCTCACGACTGAGTGAAATTGCCTTGAGTTCTATAATTTGCTTCATAACACCTGAAATGCTTGGAAATTGAGAGGCAACATTTGAATTAGAACACCCTTCTATCTGTGGCCTAAAAGGGTTCAAGCTAGGAAAAGCTGATAATTAAACAAACTAGAAGGAAATATATCATTCTTTTTTTCTCTAAAATAAGATCCAACCTGTTATGCAGTGCAGCTCTGTGAATAAATAAGTATAAAAGAAAAAATCTGACAACAGGTGAATTAATGGGTAGTGTTGTGTCCTGAGCCTGCTGGAGTAGTGAGCAGGCTCAGAAATGTTGCAAACAGTCCCGGGCAAACCAAAAGCTGCCCGGGACCAGACTGGTTGGCGCCAGCCTTGTGCGCATGCGCAAGGTGCGAAAACAGCCAGTTCCTATTGGTTAACACTGTCTGGGTTTAGGGCCCTATAAAAGGCCTGCGTGCTTTTTTACTGCTTGCTTGGTTGTAGGAGAAGATCATTAAAGAGCTTGCTTGTTCACCATGTGTCTTCGTCAATTGCCAACGAACGGAATACACAAAAGGTAGCACAATACTTCACAGAGTGCATCATATTCATACAACCATTTAGATGCTGATGGGTGTACTGTGCTTCCATAAGGTAAGCAGCTTCTTCTTTGCTTTGCTTAATTTTAGTTACTTAGGGAAATCTCCTTTTTTTTAATCCATTCAACTCCACCTAACAAAGAACATTCTATTGGCCAATCAGGATGTGAAATCTCCATCAGTGTTGTCTTGCCTCTTCCACCTTCCCGCCTGTGAGTAGTTCAGATAGAAGCAATGTGCAGTAATCAATGTCAGTTCACCCTTTAAACTGCAATTTCTCCCATCCTCCTTGTTCTCCGTGAATACAAAAAACTCTAGAGAGCATTTTAAGAGATCTCAAACAGCTTTCCAATGATACAAAGCAATCAGAATCCTAAGGCAACAGAGCCAGTTTTTGAACACTATTATTATATGTGTTTTGCCGCCCAGCTAAGAGTCCCCAAAAGTTCAAAGAAGCCTTGAAATAAGGTGGATCTATGCAGCTATCATAACTAAATATTATTTTTATTAATTGCCTGTATAGATGTATTTTCTAAAAGACGTCTAACTAAATTATCATCATCATCACCACATCTAATCCATTCTGTAATTGGGCATTGTGTAAGAAAGAGTCTATTCATCAGTACTCAAATGAAAATTGGTCAATGTTTTTAGGTGATCCTGTAAGTTTATTTTTTTTTATATATATTTTTCAAGAAATATTATAGGACCGCCAACTTACTGTCATTATTAAGCTGTGCAAATTATGAGATGACAAACTTTGCTTGTGAGCAAAATATTTCTCGGTATACATTTCCAATAACCACAGCTATTGAAGGCTGTTCGTTTGATCTGAAGTCATGATCCCTTTAGTTGAAGTCACTGCAACTAAAACAGAAGTAAGAAAATCTCACTGAATGATTTACACAGCTATAATGTTTCCTTGTGGGTTTGTGTAATGCCATTTTTAAAAAATTAAAATTAAATAAGCATCCAATTATACACTACAGGAAAAATATAAAGCACATATGTGTTATAAAAGTGAACCAAAAATACATTTTTCCCGGGACAGTTTGAGTGAATTAACTAGATTCTACTTTAGAATATGGAGATATTCACATTTAATTTATAAATGGCTTCCATCACATTCAAGCATCCTTGAAACATGACATCAGCCCAAACCAAAATCAAAATAAACCCAAGCTTTATATTGTACACCATCTTGTTTTATAAGATTTCTTTTGGCTTCTTTCCTCTCTCTCAAATGCAGAGAGTTTTTCTTATTTAATGAAACGGTTGTCACAGACCAGTAATAAAACATTACACCAAGGCACTACAGCTATTCTCCTGAACTAAAGTACAGTCTCTTATACATGTTTTGTATTTGACACATCAGGCCAAATTACAAAAACATAGCTTTCCATCACTAGAAACAGGATAAAACCAGTGATGACATTACCTGTTTTTAGCACCTAGGCCACTGAAGATGATGTTTCCCTTTGGCTAAATGGTTAAGAGCATACAATTAGAAGCAGTGCACTCTGTTTCCAGTAGAGCCAGTTAACCAGATCAACCAGATGCTCCAGAATGGTGCAAGGATTTCCATCCTGGTTTGTCTGTTTAAATTTATTAGCTATCCAGCTCCAGTGGATTCTGGATTCCAGTGGCTTCCCACATTGTCGTACCCTATGCATGGTGGACATGGCCTTCAGATGGGAAGGGTGGCTCTATTCCCAATGAAACAAGGATAATGTCTGGCTCTGGCTACATTGTCCAAGGAACAAGAGCCCAATCGAGGTTTGGTGGCAAAGAAAGCTATCAAGATCTCTGAAAATCATGACAACTTCCTGCCACAGGAAGCAGTTTCTTTGAAAAATAGGTTTGGGATCTAAAATGCAAGGCCAACTTCAACAGAAAAATATCTATTCACATAGCTTCCAGCCAAATATGAGGATAGAGTCTTCACACATGCAAGCTTTACAGATTTGTATGTTTTCCACTGCAGAGACAAAATTCCTTATAATTTTACCTTATAATATGTAGCTTCAAAGCCAGCATGTGCATTTGTATTCACGTGATTGAGAGCAGGGCTGGAGTTTTACAAGCAGAACACAACAGAATAACAAAGTTGAAAGGGAGCTCGGAAGTCTTCCAGTCCAATCCCCTGCTCAACCAGGAGACCTTATACCAGGGATCTTCAAACTTGGCCCTTTTATGACTTGTGGACTTCAACTCCACAAATCATAAAAGGGCCAAGTTTGAAGACCTATATCATTCCAGACATGTGGCTGTCCAGTCTCTTCTGAAAAGCCTCCAGTGATAGAGCATCCGCAGCTTCTGAAAGGCAACCTATTCCAGTGATTATGGTTAATCATTCTCACTGTTAGGAAATTTCTTCTTAGTTATAGGTTGATTAGTTATAGGTTGATTATAGATTGATTGATCCTTGATTAGTTGTTTCTTGTCTTGCCTTCTAGTGCTTTGCTAAATAGGTTGACCCCCTCTTCTTTGTGGCAACTCCTGTCATGTAACCCCTAGTCCTGCACCCGTTCCAGAGTCTCTACATCTTTTTTATAATATGGTGACCAAAGCTGGATGTAATATTCTAAGTGTGGTATTATTAAGGTTTTTAAAAGTGGTTCTTCACATGATCTTGATTCTATCCCTCTGTTAATGCAACCTAGGATTGTGTTGGCTTTTTTGACTCATATTGCTGGCTCATATTTAAATGATTGTCCACTAGGACTCCAGGATTCCTCTTACCGCAGAAGCTAGCCCACTCATTCAATCCAAAAAGGCCTATAGTTTGGGCTTGACTTTATGATATCTTGTAAAGTTGGCCTTTTCAAGTTTTCTATCTGCTGAGCAAGTTTTCTCTTCTTCATACCGGAGAGATTATTATCAATGCCGTTGGCCAGATGAGATACTGCGGAAGACTTTCAGCATATAAATAGAATCTGAAAAACAAGCATTGTCACTAGAATCTCTCTTGCCTGAACTATTGGGACATATTTCGAACTGCTATTGCCAGTAAATGTTAGTTACTTGACAAAAAATCCTGCAAGGCAGGTACGGTTAGCGATTACCAATAATGTTGCTTTGCAAGAACAGTAAACCGGATATCCGTAGCATACATACCAGATAACAAAATTCCCTTACCAAAAATGTTAACTGAGAAAGCTGAACATTGGACAAAAATTTGGGAGACAAGGTCTAGAAAATATCACAGCACATTTGCATTAAATCCTTGCATCTTTCTACTGAACAATGTCAGGTTTGATATTAAATTTCATATTCAAGTCGCTTTGGTTAAATAAACATATCAATGTATAATAATTGTTTGGGTATGGCTTCTTAAAGTCCAACCTGCTCAATTGCAATGACTAGCACTGATGATGTTACTTAGTTTGAGTAATGAAATGTCTACAAGAAAACTCAGAAAGCACCAAGGACACACTCACACCTTATTTTTCAATGCATGTAAGAAGGGCCAGGGCTCTGATCACATGGGATAGTCACTAGTTTGATATTTTTGATCCAATCCACAAAACCCTCCCACAATTAAAGGGAGATGAGAGAAAAGTAACAAAATTGAACAGATATAGTGCTGTAAATATTTTACATGCCTGAGATTTTAAATTTTTTTTAAATTTTTTAATTTAATTTTTAAATAAATCATAGCTTTGTTAGTCCATGTGAAAAAAAATCCAACACTCAAAGCTAGATAGCATCTTTATTAGAATCAAAACATCACAAAAAAGATGCATACATTTTATATTCATCCAGATTTTAAAATAGCAAATTTATTTTAATTTTAAAGTATATTATTGAATATAATCATCATAATCTGCTTCCTTTACCTTTCTTTAACCTCTGACTTCATGGATGACATTTGTCTCCCCATACCTGCACACCAGTTTTGGAGAACATTTCATGATTTTCCCTACAGCTTTTCCCTGTTAGTTTTTAAATGTCAGAGATTCTTTCTTCCTTAACATTTACATTAAACTATAATTAAAAGAAATCTTTTATAAAATGATGTACCATTGCTATCTAATGCCAGATAAATTGTCATAAATGTCATAAAAAAAATTGTAACCAGAGATTCTTTTTTTTTTATTTGGGCAGTTTAAGAGAGGAAGATGGTACATGTGAAGAACTATAAATGGAAAATCCAGAGTGGATAAGAAAGAAGGCTATAGCTTAAGGAGAGTTTTGTCATCTGGCTATATTAAAAGAAAAATGCTGAAGCGGTACTACAAACCAATCAGGACAAAAGCAAAGAAAACACACCCCAGGAGGAGTATTTGTGGTGTCAATACCCTCCCAGGAAGGATAGATATACAGTAAAACCCACTGAATTCAGGAGCACTTGTTTCCAAATAAATAATTTTAAAATATTTCTCCTTGTCGCTAAGGTTTCAGGTCCTACCATTAAAGTGTTTTTTTTATATACTATTTTTAGGCTGCAACCATGTATCCACCTACCTGGCAAAGAGCTTATTTCTAAAAAGTGTGTCATGTGTGCATATTTTAAAAAACATTTTTTAAAATGGAAAAAGTCAAAGGGAGGGTGATAAGGTCCAAGTACTGCTGTGTTATCTAGAACAATGAAAGAGCTGTGTATATCAAGTTATTCATAATGAATATGCAAGTTTCAATATGTATCTGGGGAAAACGGAAATGACACCACAGTTTCTGCTGTGTTATCATTTGTTAATGGTGTATTGTTTGTTATAAGCATTGAACAAAAGTGTGGTTTACAAAAGCTTTGTAAAGTGCTGTTTCATGTGCCAACCCTCCAAAACTGTCCATGCCGCTGTATTTTGGATCCATTGTAGCTTCCAAATATTCTTCAAGAGTAGCCCCATGTAGAACATGTTGCAATACTCCAAGCAGGAGATAACCAGGGAATGAATGATTGAGCTCAAGGTATCCCTTTCCTCTGAGTTCCTGCCCTTCCTTGAACCATCCATTCAACCATCCTTCAACTACCCACTATCCACTGAAACACAATCAGACGGTGAGGGGAATGTGAGGGGAGAAGCTCCTGCAGCACTTCAGTGTTAGTTCTCAGGCCCAGAAGGAGCTCTCTCTCATCCCCTCTCACACCCAGTTTACCTCATCCCAGGACTGGTCTCTCTCACTGACTAGCAGGGGGTGAGGGGAGCTGCAAGCATGCACAGACAGTCTCCCTATCCCTGAGAGGAGCAAGCCAAACATCCCCTCCTACATTCACACCAGCAACCCCTCTGCTCTCACCCTAGGGGCTGCTTCTGCTATCATTTAACAATTATTGTCAAAATATCATATTTGCCAAAGAAAAACATCTTGCTTCATCATCATTTTCCAGATTAGTGGAAAATATTGCCTTTTCCAAAACAGGTAAGTTACACATTTCCAAAAGCCATAATATCCCTTTTCCAATTTCTCAATATCATTCTTTTAGCCACCCCTCAGGCTTCAATTCCTAATAGACAGCTAAACTCCAAAGCTTTGATATAGAAATCAACATTACATCAACATCTTTAACAAAAAAAAGTACCATTCTAAAAAAGTGTTAAATGTTCACAGGACCATATCATATGGGTCAATGAACCTTCTTTTTTTTTTTTACATCGCCAATAAAGAAAACGTTGTACATGAATGCATGCTCTTGTGCATGCATGCACTTATCACATAAACACACTTACAGGCGGTCAAAATTATGCCTTTCTAAACTGCCTTTGTTTTGATTCACCAAACCTTTAGGAGTAGTTTAAAGGCAACTGGGAATATATTCATTTATGCTAGCTCAGAAAAGCTGAGAGCAAAGATCAAAAATCATTGTCACACCCTGAGCTACTGCAAGTCTTGAAGCAATAAAAATCTGCTCATCACCACTCATTACAGAGTGGAAAGAAATACAAGCAAAACGCAGAACTCAGTGCTTTTCATATCAGCTGATCCACTATCTAGAGAAGAGGAAAAACAACAAAGTTCTTTTATTCCTGTTTGCTCCTAAAAACAGCTACAATGCCAACAAGCTACTGTACGGTTTAAGATCTTGCCATTATGGGGCCCTAAGCTCTGGAGCCAGGACAAGGAAAGGAAAAATAAAGCTACATCACCCAAAAATGAACCAAATTAGTTTGGCAGCAGTTTCAACTAAACCCACAGCTGAGCCTCAAATAAATCAATCATAGTCTCCAATAATGCAGACTTCATGGAGACACAGAAGTCCAGAGCTGCTTTTTTTTACAACTGTAGAATCTTTACAAGGAAATTCTTATTGGCACCAGGCCCATTCAAAATTAGGTAATCCATTCCATATATCATGTCATGTATGTACTTAATTTTAGTTGGATGAAAAAGGAACCTGATTGTTTCTCATTAGCATACATCAGTTATACACACAATAATTCCAGTCTCCCAGACCTTACAGTAGTCCACGAAAAGGAGCTTCAGTTTAGCTTTTTAAAAGTTTAATACAGAATTGCTTTATCTTACATTGTGAAGATTCATCCACAATCTACAGGATCTAAACATCCTGGCTCTTTTACTTGACTGGATGCCATCTCAATGTATTGGGATATTAGTTCCGAGAATTTACAACCAGCATGACCCACCCAGATTGGAGATTCTAGGAATTGCAATTCTTGCACATTATTGCTAGGTTATAGAAAATTGGTCTCCATTAAGGCAGGGATTCCCAAACTCCAATCTGTGGATCATTGGTAACTGAACCGTGCAAGTAGTAGGATGAGCGCACAAAGCTCCATTTGCACAAGTGACGGAAGTGCGCGCACAAAATTATCCCCTCCCCCCCCCGCTGCCACCGCCACTGCCAGTCTGTGGAGCCAGAAAGGTTGGGGACCACTGCATTAAAGTATTTGGTATTCATGCAACTACTTCAACTTCCTTCTGTTAATTGAATGATTCTTCCAAAACATGATATCCTTCTGATATAGCATTATAGCTCCTGTAATTTACAGACAACTGCTAAGTGGGAACTTTTTCCCAGCCTATCTGGTGAGCAGACAATTGAGGAGGACTTGGTTCCATACTTCAGCAATGAGACGACGACTCCTGGCCAAAAATTTTTGGAAAGTAGCTGTTGATTCCAAGGTGACCAAAAAACCTGGAATCTCTGCAGTAGTTAAATCTGTAAGTCAATGTTTCTCAACCTTAGCAACTAGAGCAGGGGTAGGCAACCTTGGCTCTTTTATGACTCGTGGACTTCAACTCCCAGAATTCCTGGCTGGCTCAGGAATTCTGGGAGTTGAAGTCCACGAGTCATAAAAGAGCCAAGGTTGCCTACCCCTGAACTAGAAGATGTATGGACTTCAACTCCCAGAATTGCTGCTGGGGAATTCTGGGAGTTGAAGTCCACACATCTTCAAGTTGCTAAGGTTGAGAAACACTGCTATAAGTCATTGTCATTGTGCTGGGCAAAAAATGCTGGGTTAAGAAATCACTGTTGTTCTTAAAACACAGCAATCAAGAAACAAGTCAGCATATTTTTCCTGAGAGCTCAGCTGTCAGCCAACCAAAGTGAATTCCACTGCACCGCCCACACGCCTTCTCTCATCCTCCCCTTCCCCAGAGAAACCACTGCTTCTGGCTTACCAGGCCCAAAACACATCCAGCCTAGCAATGTGGGGCATACCTGCCCTTCAGATGAACTGCTCTGCACCATGATTTGCTCTCATTTCAGCTTGATATTTAGGTCCCCTTGACCTTACAGCATCTTTGCAAAAAGCAGGATAAACTAACATAACATTTTTAAAAATCTGAAGCCAAGGCCAGAAAAAGCATGCAGTTGGCTTTCCAGTGATGGTCAAGAAAAGTAAGAACCATCATTTTGGTTAGAATTCACATGGGTCCTGCAGAATATTTCTTCATTCAATATATCCTGGCTTATCTTCATGAGCTCAAGGTGGGATACATTGCTCTCCATATAAATCTACCCTATAAGAGAGACTATGTTAAACTCGGTGTCTTTTATCAGTCACCTTTAGTCACCAATTCAATCCTAGAGATTTTACCAATAACAACACACTCTCCTTGGGAAATCACATTGTCCTAACTAGATTGGTAATTGCATATCAATAATATACAGTACTTGCAGGATGGTATAGTTCAGAGTGTAATATATCAAAAATTGACATGAGTTTACCTTCACTCCTGATAACCACATGGCTACATCCACTGTTAGCAACAATGTGTTGGTTTGTCACTGCCTTCTTCTGCCGAGATCCCTGGAATTTCCTAGCGGTGTCCCATCCAAGTACCAATTTCACTTGATCCAACCCTGCTTGGACTCTGATCGGCCACCTGATGTGTCCTATAGACTAGCTCACAACTTTTACAATAATCAAATATAATTTAATATAATCAATCAAATCTGTTTTGTGCTTGGCCATTGTTGCTCATTTTGCAGTAAGCTGCTTGCCAAAAAGAGGCTGTCTCATAATAGTAATTTGATGCTGCTCTCATGTTAACATTGTATCCTTCTATGGGAAGAAGGAATGGGAGGATGATGTCCCAGGGTTAGTCTGGGCAGGAAGAAAAGGTAGAACAAAGACCCTGAAATGCTTTTGCCATTCCTGCCTAACTTCTGCACAAGGTTGCTGAGTAAGGACAGCCCATTGATTGAACAGAATTATATGATGGGATGCAGGAAATATGCTTTCTCTGTCATAGTTCCTACTCTCTAAAATTATAGTCCCCACAGATCTATATGGCCCACACCTATGTTGGCTCTAAATGACTTTAATATTAGATACAAAATGTACCAATACTATTTGCAATATTGACATTTGTTTGAGAAAAACAGTTGGAGACGTGTTGCATTGCAATTCTGTTGCTGATTTAATTTTCATGCATGCATGTCTCAAACAGAAATTGTTCAGAGATGTTTAATTTAAGCTATAAAATTATGTCTCTTTTGCTTGGAATAAAATTAATGATTAAGGATTGTTTCCAACTGAATCTCTGCTGACTTTCAAAAACTGTCTTGTCCTCCAGTTCTTCCCCAAGCGTATCCTCTATGAATCTTAAATTCCTAGTTTCCTAATCCTTCAGAAGAGATGTAGGGGAAGGAAGAATTCACTCTACTATGGATATAACTATGGATTTTCAGAGAAATTATTCTTCCGCTTTACTCTCAAAAATGCACTCATGAAAGAACTGCAGATTTATTTTCTATCCCATTGAGAAGGTAAGAACCAGAAATGTCCCTGTTATTGGTGGTGTTAATAATAATAGTATTTACAGGATCTAAGAATCCAGTTAGGGCTGGACAGAACCTCTATCCGAAGTGTTGCTGTGACTGTTGATGATAAGAAGATAGATCAGCCAGTCTATTTGGGAACAGAAAAATATAATCAACAAGTATAGGCATACACTCAAAATATATTTTGAAAAACTAAGGAGGACATGGGTGCAGCAAACTTCTCCATTTCTCCCTTACTATGCCTAGAATTGTATTGCCAAGACTTGGTGATATCAACAAACTATTTCATATTTAAATCCCAGTTTACTCAAGTAGAATGATGTTACTAAATATGGGGTAGAAATCTATATTTCCATAGATTGGGCGGGTTATTTATCTTGTAATAATTTGGCACTGCATCCTTCACAAGTACATAAATTTATTTGGCTATAACTCATAACAAGTTTATCCCAATTATGTTGTAATCAATTGAAGCTTAAGAAATGATTATTGTGTAATTTCTCCACATAACAAAGAAATACCTGACTTCATTTTTTTCCATACACAGCATGTCCAATCAGTCAATTTTTTAAAAAAAGAAAGAACTGTTTTCTATTGTCTACATTAGGAACAATGTATTCTGCTGCTCTGTAATGAGATAAGAGACCTTTATTCAGGCTTACCTATAACCGATTGCTGCTTATAAAGAAAGCCAAGTTCTGCACACTTAGCATCGTTTCTAGGGGTACACAATTGTAATCTCAGAATGTACATTCGCCAAAAGCTATTGTGAGAGCAGCTGTAAATAGAACATTTAGTGTGCCTGGAGACAAGAAATAGACTCCAAGATTCAGACCATATCTCCAGTCTGGATGTGACCAGGGGATCAAAGAAATCAAGAT
>NW_015387997.1:77995-82114 GCF_001527695.2 Protobothrops mucrosquamatus | reverse complement strand
AAGCACCTTTGGGTTATAGCCAGGTGATTCTCAGCACTTAGATAAAGCATATACTGTAAAAAAAAAAAGAATAAAGAAAAGACTTGGATAAACCAAGGACATTTATTGCTGGGGGAAAAATCAGAACAATTAAGTTTTTGTATCAAACTTCCACTTTATTGTGACTCAGGCGAGTTAAGTGAGTCAGGCTTATTCACTCTCAGAGAAGCAATTCCAGATATTAATAGTTGGTGACCTTGCAGAAATTATTCCCAGCATAAGGGGGAGTAAGAAGAGAGGCTTTAGATGTCATGTAGGAGGAAATACAAGAAAGTCACGTTTCCTATGTTCACAAATATTAGTTAAATTTAAAATGATGTTCATACACCTTCACAGTTAGCTATGTGAGCTTGCTTCTTAAAATTAATGGAATTGTGTCAATAAGAATCTGCAGTGCATCTTGCTGTCCGTCTATTTTGAACATTCAGTGAAATGAAGGACATCAACCCCCTGGCAGGTTTGAAATAAAACTAATAATTGGAGTCTTCCCTAGTTCACAGCATAATTCTGCTCCTCAACAGATATGGTATCTGGTTCTATAATTGCATATGTAACTTCTTAATAAACTGTTTTTCAAATCCAGGTCTTCCTGACCATCTCTCCAGCCAAAAGGCTTTGTGATCTTTGCAATTCCAGCACCTGTACAGGAAATTCAGATCTTCAAAATCTAGCCCATCAATAGGGCAGGATGTGAAGATGTCATGTATATTTAAAAGACTAACCTATGCATTACTTTCAATGAAATGTAGTTCTAAGTCAGGGGTGTCAAACTGCCGGCCCATGGGCCGGTTGCATTATATGGAGGCCGTGCCCACCCCAGCTCCAGCAATGCAAAAAAGTCAAGATACATCGTGAAACGTCACGTGATGCAGTGAATTTGACACCCGTGTTCTAAGTACATGTATACTAGGCATGGGAAATAAATTTATTTATTGCAGGTCACCTTGAAATGCCAATCTAATTAATCATGTATGAATCAAGATATAAATCAAACCTAGTTACCATAAATACATAAGATTGTCCAGCATTTATAAAGCAGATTGTGAACAGTTTTCAGAAGGCTAACAGGCAAACATATGTACAAAATACATATTCATAAAAACTATATACTTTAGCCAATTTAAAAACAATTCTACATTGAAGTATACTTGAAATTACTCTTGTATGCTGCCCACAGTTGCTTTTTGTGATACAGGCAACTATATAAAACTGTTAATAAATAGATCAGTAAAAATATGTACAAGACTAAAAAGAAACATTAATGCAAACTTTAAAAACACAAGGAGTTTTTTTTAGTAAAAGGACAAAGGATTTACAAGGTCTAAATAGAAACCAAGTATTTAAAAAATTCTCAAGTATGATAACTTTCATATATTTGCACAGATGAGAAACTTAGAGTAGCTAAAAGTTTAACTACTTTTCAGTATGCAGAATAGCAGTGGTGGTGAACCTTTTAGAGACCGAGTGCCCAAACTGCAACCCAAAACCCACTTATGCATCGTTGGGTGCTGGGTGGGTGTGGCCCATTGGATGGGTGTGGCCCATTGGGTGGGTGTGGCCCATTGGGTGGGCCTGGCTGTGGTGGTAACAGCAGACTGGGTGGGACAAAAAGTTCAATCAATCAATTCCAACTTTGCAAGATCTTTTTTTTTCTCACGAGAAGTTGAAATTGACTGATTGATTGAACCTTTTTTTTTTTTGTACACGGCGGCGGTGGCCTAAAGCGAAAAGGTTTTATAAAACCCAGCTGAAGGCCTAGGACTGGGGCGACGGCGCGCGTGCCCACAAAGAGGGCTCTGAGTGCCGCCTCTGGCACCCGTGCCATAGGTTCGCCACCACTGCAGTATAGAATGTTAACCATTAAAACCATAGCAACTGAGCAAGAACAATTGTTTCTATATCTAGAAAATTTTTGCCTGCAATTATATATGTTTGTGTATGTATATATGTGTGGATGCCTTCAAATTAGTCTTGACTCCAGGCAACTTCCTAGACAGGTCCCTACAATTTTCTTGGTAATATTTTCAGAAGTGGTTTGCATAAACTTTGCTGGCTGAGGAATTCTGGGAGTTGAAGTCCACAAGTCTTAAGGTTGCCAAAGTTGAGGACCCCTGGTTTAGAGGGTATGACTGACCCAAAGTCACCAGTGGGCTTTATGACAAGGTGAGACTAGAACTCAGAGTCTCCTGCTTACTAGCTTGGCACCTTTGACCACTACACCAAAATGGCTTTTTTTACTTTCTTTTCTAATCCCACATGAGAGCTATTTTTCTGTAGAATTTTTCTAAAGAAAGTGTAAACTATTAAGCACAATAATAAAAACTAATATCTGAGGATTCTTGAGTCATGGGAGATATGAAGTGTGGCAATTTTTAGAAAGCACACATCAATCATCACTCCTTTTTTCAAAAACAATTTAAAAAATGCTTCTACGCTATATGATTTTTCCTCTATGTGAGGACTTTAACACACATCCGTCAGCCTTCTTTATAAGTGTAAAATGGTGTGTTTGTGTGTGTGTGTGTGGGGGGGTAATGCTCTAAGACTGAAAAGCAAGGAAAGCAAGGGCAGGACCCACACTCCCCAAACTCTAAAATATCCTTGTAGCTGCCTGGGCTAGTCCTGACCACAACCATTGCAGGAACAGTCAGCTTCCTCCTCCAGTCCCTGCCTTTGACTCACCATGCTTATGGCATCAGGAGAAGAAAACCAGCCTAGTTAGTTAGAAAAGACTGTATCAGATGCTGAGTTGTCTTCATATCCAAGGAATAGAAGGGATTCTCATAGTAAGGGGCTGGAGAGAATTTCTGCCACCTAAAATTCCAGGGCATTAAATTGCAAACAAGGACTGCAATTCAAAGTGGGCAACTGTGCTGGGGAAAAAATGGGCTTAATTGTCCTGCCCTTGTGGGACACTGGTGTGAGAATCCAGGAGTCAAAAGCCACAACGGGAGTAATTCACAGTCCTGGCTCAAAGTTTTCTTGGCCTCCACAAAACAGAAGACGAAAGAATGGTCTAGCCAGGTCAGGTGGATGACATGGATACCAGTATTTAGCAAATTAAGACAACTACCTGTCTAAGAAGCTAATAATACTTGTACTAAATTTATAAATTACCCTGTATTTTTTTCTCGGAGAAGCCAAAGGATTTTTTTAAGCGTTGTTGCTACTTTGTTTTTTGTTTTTTTTAATTTCCTGTCTAGGTGTTCTGTATAAAATCTTTCTGGCAATAAAGCTAAAAGGAAAAGTCTCAATTTCCTTATTTTACTCACCTGCATACATCCACTGTTGAGGAAATACATTTCATGTATTTCACAATATGTTGCCTCCAATAAAAATGTGTTGTGGATTCTACCCTGTTATTAAATCATATTAAACTGTGTTGATAATATTGTCAATAAACTCAGTTTAAAACTGAGCCATGTGCTGCAGAAGAATGTGGGCTTATTTATTTAGAAGTCCTTTGGGGGGGGGGAATTCTACCTTCCAGGGTAGTCAAGTCCAGGCATTCTGAGAAAACTGGACTTGTACAAACCCCTTCCAACCTGCTTGACATGGAATATACACTCCCACACTGTTGATCATTGTTTCTCACCCTGGAGATTTTAAGAAGTGTAGCTTTGTTATATTAAAATCAGACTGAGGTATCTACACTTTCAATCTCTACATGGAGAGATGGCCAAATGCTTTCACCCTTCTGCCTACAGCTGTTTTTCCGCTCAAACTAATATCTGTTCCTTCGTTTTCATATTTCACATTTGTCTTACCAAGCTTAAGCGAAGCAGTTTAAAAGTTAAGCACAATCTCCTCAGGAAGTCTTATCCTGCATGCACTGTGTTTTGTTCCTCATAAACCTAGTGCTCACTTTACCAATGCCTGGGCACTTTTCTCATTTTTTTATTCTTCATCAACTCAATGCACTTTGGATATCCTCAAATTTAACACTTATTGTTCTGTTTCAGGAAAAGAGGCATTGAGACGAAGCAACGAGTTCCAACAGTTCTCCTTTATTGCAACACCAACAGAACAGATTTTAAAATGGTGCGGCCCCCTTTTATAGCCCCCCTGCACAATACCTTG
>NW_015387997.1:75132-76515 GCF_001527695.2 Protobothrops mucrosquamatus | reverse complement strand
GTTATCAGCTCTGGACCCAGTTTGTCCTTGGATTCCCACAGCAGAGTTATTATTATTATGGCTAACTGAACTCTCATCCCAATCCGCCCTCCCAGCACCAACTGATTCTAAAAGCATAGAGAAAATGGCTGCATTTTCATCTGTTGTTAAAGCAAGAACATCCAATGTTAGCAGCGTTGACAATAGCCACTTGTCTGAGATGGTATAGGTTCTCCTGCTTGAGCAGAGGGCGGGACTAGAAGACCTCCAAGGTCTCTTCTAGTTCTACTCTATTCTATTCTAATACTTTATGACACAAATGTAAAATAATGTTCATTGTTCACTGACATATAGTTAGAAGAAGCCTAACTCTCGGAGGGAAGGGAGGTGAGAATGAGGAAAGGAAGGAAGATGCATAGCTGCATCACTTCCCCAAATAGCTTGGATGAAGGAAAACTAATGCAGTAAAGCTTTTGGGTTTAATGGTAATAGATTCCCGAGGGCTGGAATTTATCCAGTGTGACTCTGCTTTAAAAATATAGGCCAAAGGACATATTTCTTTGGGAAATTAATTATGGGGAAAGCATTTTTTGTCCTTTTTATTACTTTGTTAAGGGACAAATGGTTCAACTCCCAGGCTAGTTACTGCAACAAAGTTAAGGAATTACAAGATGAGAGGGGAAATGTCATGTGGAAGCTACTCTTTTTTAAAAAAAAAAATGTGACTCCTAAGACAATTGTAGGATGTTTGTGAATTTGCAATCAATTAATGGCAATTTGGATCACTTTGCAGTGTTGCTGCTTTATGCAACTAAATTATCTCTCTGTCCCCCAATCTATTTTATTTGCCTTAGACATAACCCAACTAAAACTGACTTTTGGCAGCTCACAGCATAAAAACAAGACAACAACTATAAAAAGTAGAACATAAAATAATACGCTCAGACTAGTATTCTGCCAATGGAGAGTTGCCTTTGTGTCTCAGCTAGTAGCATTAGATGGTAACCTATTTGATTTCATGTTTTCCTGCCATGAATTTTTTTTGTTAAATATAATATTCATCTCTTAATCCTTTTGTGCCCATCAAAACCTTTTGCCCATCAAAACCTGGTGAGTTTTGTGCAACAGTCAATTGCACTCCTGTATTTCAGCTGTCTAAGAATCTATGCAGGTGCAAGAAGTGGTATCTGATAAGCAACAAAAATATGGAATGAAGGTTTATTTTAGAACAGCCAAGCACTTGAACTAAACAAATGTAGTCCACAAAAGTTTATCCAAGCCTTCCCCAGAATCATGAGTTTGTGAATAGCTGATTACATTTTATTCATCCATATTGCTTTTATTATTCTCTTCTGACTGTGGTATATAATTTGGATTCTCTGCCTACAGATCTGAAGTTTTGTC
>NW_015387997.1:58281-73170 GCF_001527695.2 Protobothrops mucrosquamatus | reverse complement strand
CGACAGATCTGTGTCAGGTGAAAGCCAACACTTCCTGTAAACTTCATGAAATTCACTTGAGTTCAGACCTTGACTCAATGAATAAATTAATCACTGTGCATTACAGTATTGTAAGATGACCTGGGAAAGCCTATCCTCAAGGGCAACAGGGGAAGTTAAAAATGAAAGAATTAAATAAATTATTATAAAATGTATAATAATGAAAAGAATATTAAAGCTAAAACTATTAGCCGTGAATAGAATAAATAGAGTCCAAGGTTTTTTTAAAAAAGTATTTGAAACATTGTTTAGCCAGGGAACTGTATTTATTATGAAGTATATAGCTCAATCAAGAGATCATCCAGCTGAACAGGGCTGTTCTCTACAAATTGAACAACCCTGACTGAAAGGGGTCTAGTTCAGGGTAGGCAACCTTGGCTCTTTTATGACTCGTGGACTTCAATTCCCAGAATTCTTGAGCCAGCATGGCATGGCTGGCTCAATTCCCAGAATTCTTGAGCCAGCATGGCATGGCTGGCTCAGGAATTCTGGGAGTTGAAGTCCACGAGTCATAAAAGAGCCAAGGTTGCCTACCTTTAGTTCTTAAATCACACATTATCAGGAAATTCTAGAGCCACAAACTGGATGGGGAAGTTGAAGAACATAGTGCTGAGTGAAAACAATGGAAAGGCATCTCCCTATTGCTGCTAAGGAAATGATATGGCTGCATTCATGAACTACTCCAGAGCTCAGCTTGACCAAAATGAGACTTTACTTTTTCACTAAGTAAATTAAAGGTTAGCTAATACTACTTTTGAGGGTGGAATTCTGCCAGTGCTCACAATCTTACACATTTGCATCAAGTATGGATAACCAACAATTATTTCCATTATTATTATACATTTTGTAAATCATCAGGATTTCACATTTTGAAGTGATTTGCTTGCCTTTGAAGGAAGCAATCCCTCTGCAGAGCATTTTTCAGAGATGAGATTCTATAGACTTCTGCCCCAGGGGTCCTGAAACAATACCAGTCTCCTTTAAGCAGAAAAAAAAACTTCAAACCATTCCTATGGTAGGGAAGATTGGGTCTGTTCTCATAGGAAATGCTTAAATAGGTTTGGAATTCCTGTTTCTCAGTGATAGTGATATAGTGATCACATTATTCATTTCAATCTTCTTTGTTTATACATTTTTAGCAAGACTATGTCCATGGTTATCTAATCAGAGAGGCCTTGCCTCCAGGAGCAGAAACCAAATGTTATTTTGTCTATAAAGCATATTTGGAAGACTCCATCTGTGTACAGGGCCAAGATAACCAGCATTATACTTAAACATTCAAATGTTATTTTCCTTTTATTTTTGCAGTTTTTAAAATTATGCTACAATACAGATTATAGAGTTCTAAATTATTCTGCACATTGTCAATTTTCATTGAAGCATGTAGCAAAAGTGCTTTTCCAAAAGGAAACTGGACTTTCTTGGGTTTTTTTCCTTTGAAAACATTTTGCCTCTCATCCAAGCAGCTACTGCAGTTCTACCATATGATTGAGAATCTCCAAAGACGCTAAAGTGTGTATTTACCTGTCAGATATCTGCAATGCTAACACTGTTGGTGATGTCTCAGGCCCTTCATATCCATTCTGTGAATGAAAGGATGATTCTTTAAGATTTAAATATTTTAAGTGTTTTTAAAAGGAAATAGTGAGGGGCATGGAGCCCCCAAAAGAACTGAGCAAGGTTTCCTTATTTTCAATACTAATGGGCCTGAAGCATCAGCAGTTCAATGTTTAAATAGTTACATTTATATATTATGTAATATTATATATACTGTATAATATTAAACATACTGCAGGTAGTCCTTGACTAACAACAGTTCATTTTGTGAATATTCAAAGTTACAACAGCACTGAAAAAGTGAATTATGACCATTTTTCACACTTACGACCATTGCAGCATCTTCATGGTCATGTGATCAAAATTCAGATGCTTGGCAACTAATATTTATGACAGTTGCTGCGTGCAGGGGTCAAGCAAAGTCAATGGGGAAGCCAGATTCACTTAACAATAATGTTACTAACTTAACAACTGCAATAATTCACTTAACAACTGTAGCAAGAATGATTGTAGAATGGGGCAAAACTCATTTAACAAATATTTCACTTAGCAACATAAATTTTGGGCTCAACTGTGGTCATAAGTTGAGGACTACCTGTATATGTTTATAGATTATATAGTCCACTGCTTATTACAGCACTACAGAAGAACATTTTTTATTTTGTTCCTCCACCTCTGGGCAGATTTTGCATATTCCAATTTTAATGTGCCTCTGTGCTGCGGTCACGTGAACTAAAGCTTATAGGACATGTTCTACTGTAGGAAAAGAACAGGCAGAGTTGGGGGATAGAGTTATGTGTGTCATCAGCCTAGAGTTCCCACAAATGATCCATACCCAACCTCTCTTGAATTCGGTTGACCCTCATCTGGCACCAATTTAGTACTGAACTTTAGTTGGCTAGATTCTTGTGTATAGACTTATGCAATAAATATTCTGAACTGGAACTTACATACCTGATTCTTCATATCTGGATCACCTACTTTTCTGTTTGCGATTCAGATATATTCATAAAACTAATGTAGTTCTAAAACAAACTAGCGCTGAGAGTGGATTACAAAATATTATCAGTAATGTAGATTCTGCATGATAGCTGTACTGTAGAGGAGCAGGACTTATGAACAGGGTTGCAATGGATATACTATTGAATTTTTATTGTTTGTCCAATTAATACATAATTATTTATCATCTTGAGACAACCTCATTGTTTGAATATCAAAAAACATAAAATGAATGGATGATAAATCAGATTATACACTATACTTTTACTGATATTTGATAAGCATATAAAATATTTTTAAATAAACAAAATGTTTATTACACATTAATTTATTACCCATCAATTCTCATCTCCTCTTACTGTATTTTATAGCACACTCTTCCCACCATTCTATTTCCAATGCATTCATTTAATGTTTATTTTTTCCCTAAAGTATCCATGTCTACATATAGTAAAATGGATAGGAGCATGCTCTTATAGACATTCCTAAATATAGATCATGTGCAATACTATGCACTAACTATGCACCAGCATTTCTCCATTTTCTCATATCTAGTAAAGCCGAGATAGATAAATCTACAAGATAGTCAAACAAGACACTTGCTTTAGTTTTGCACCTTCATAATGATTGACTCCATTTTCATTGTGAAAAATGAGCTTTAATGCATTAATTTTCAGGAAATACTTTTTATTGAATTATACAATCTATTAAGCATTTACTGCAAATCATTTGAGGTCTCAGTCAACAATACACTATTATCTGCATATAAACATACAAGTTGACATCCTCAATTAAAACACCTGCATTGTCATCCCAAGGTATTATTGATAAATCTAACCATAAATACATTAAATAACCAAGGAAACATTTCATATCCTTGTCTTACTCCTTGCTCTGATATGAACTCTTTTGCTAAACTTTTGTTCTCATGTGTGCTTTACTTCCATAATATGGCATTCTTAATACATTCAAAGTTATTAGAAATTTCTTTGAAAAATCCATTTTGGGAGCATGATGTCTCTTCCGTATGTGGGTTAACTATGCCAAATCTACTCTCGGACAAGACACCATCATACCATTTTATAGAGAGGTAATTGTTTCTGATAACAAAATTGGAATTTTCAGAGGTAAGTGCATCCATAAGTAAAAAAAATATTTTAAGGTGTATTTTAATTTACCTTATTCCTTCACTTCCTTTGTATAATTATTAAAAGGGATCAGGTTTATAGTAAAAGCAGATAACCATGTTTCTTTTAAAGGACTCCATTTTGATTTTTGGAACTGTGGATTAAAACAAAACTCACCAAATTATTTTGTTATCAATAACTCTCAATGAATACAGAACGCATATAATATCACTAATCTGAGCACCAAGGTCAAAGGCAGAGGCTGCAGGCACATTATGGACCAATATCCTAATGCATTTTAAAAGCTGTTAAATGAACAATAATGGAGCTATGCCAAATGCATGAAAGTTACGAAAGATAATTAGAATTGTTGTAGGTATAATGGTGTTCAGTGACAACAGCTGTTTTGGAACAAAAAGTTTACTTCCTGCAAATTACTGCAATATTTTCTATGGAAAAATTAGCTCACATCATTTGCTAATAATGTTGCTCGTATGCCATCAATTCAGCTGTGAACTGCAGTCTATGTAATGCTTTTGTCTTGTTAAAGAAAACAGGGGAAAAAAGGAAGAAGCAGATTATCAAAATCACCTGCTTGGCAAAGGTAGACTTGTTGCATGAGATGTCAAAGTGACTTATTTCCTTTTCTGAAGTCTTGCTTTATCAGGAAATAAAGCAAGAGTTTATTTGCCTCATGTATGTCCTTTTATATGTAACAAAATAGACTCTGTCCTTATCCTGTGCCAATTTCTGAGGTGTGAAAAGTACACTAACAAATCTACTCCCAAGAACAGAAGGGAATTGTGAAGATACCCTAACAGTGTCAATACAGAGAGTAAAAGCAACAACCATTTGTTCAATGTCTAAAGTAAACCACCTCCCTTTAAGAACAGCACGTATTCCACAGCCGGAGTGATTTTATTTGATTTACTGCTCGCCTACTAGAATGTAAGATTGTTCTCTGGGTGCTAAGATTTTGGCTAGATAATTTCCTATTCTTTCCAAAACACAGAGAATGAGATGCTCAATGATTTATACCTATTAAATTTGCAGGCTGTAAGAAGAAAATTTATAGGAAGACACAATGGGAAATATCAGAGTAATTAATTAGAAAATGGAAGTGGGGTATTTAAGAAGGAAAAAGACAGTCTTTTACTTTCATTTTCTACATGAAACTAATCCAAATTTAGAAATAATTATCTTTAGATACTCAGAGTCATCATGAACTTTTGCTCAATATCTGTAAACTATCTTCTTATAAAAAAAACTGTTTGTTCAGCTAGGATGAATATAGTGTACAGATGTTGCTGATGTGCATTAAACTTGATTTTCCCACAGCAACTGACTACAGCAGCTCTATACAGATTTACCCATTTAGAGTAATAAAATTGTACCCAAATCATCTAGTCCAACCCTGCCAAGTACAGGAATCAATTACTACAGTTTGCCATCCATCTCCATTTAAGGAGAGTCCACTACCTTTCTCTTCCATGCTTGAACATCTTTTATTATTCAGAATTTTTTTTTCATCTGCAACTGAAAATTGATTCTGTAGCATTTAAGCTCACTGATTCTTGGTCTGTCCTCTAGAACATGGGTGTCAAACTCACTGTGTCACGTGATGCGTTGTGATATATCGCAACTTTTTTTGCATTACAGCTGTGCTTCAGCCAAATCAATCTCAGCTGGCTACTTGCCCAATTTCTCTCCCATCAACCACTCCCCCTCACTTGGACTTGCAGCCCCTGCCTTGGAGCCATTGGCCAACTTCTGTCCTGATGTGCCTGGGACTGGTTCATCCTCCTCCAAAATGATATCGGGAGAGGCATTTGGGGAAGCATCTGGGGAAGTCATCATAGACAGCAACTCCCCTGCCATTTGGAAGCCTCTCTCCAGCACTGGGATAACTAGTAAGAAGAGAGTTAATATTTGTACAGTATTTACATTCTTAGAGAGAAAGGGATTACAAAAGAGTTTGCAAGCAGACAATGGGGAATACATCGAAACGCATTGAAAAGGATGCAGTGGCACCAGTAGCCAGAGGCGTACTCAGGTATGGGAGCCATGAGTGTGCTATACAAATGGTGTATTCCCCTTTGTCTGCTTATTCTCTTGTAATCCCTTCCTATCCAATTTCTCCACTTTGCAAAGGGAAGAAGAAAAAACAGGTCAGGCACATTATAACTCTTGAGAGTTATAATGGACATATTGGAATATTATGAAATGCATCCAGGAAACAATTGGCATTAGTATTTCTAGATCAGGGGTGTGAAACTGCCGGCCCAAGGGGCTGGACGCATCATCCAGAAGCCAGGCCCACCCCATTGCCTGCAACGGCAAAACCGTCCCGATAGATGTGCAACGTCACGTGACGTCATGAGTTTGACATGTCTGTTCTAGATGCTCAAAAGGCATTTGATAATGTTTCCTGGCAATTTATGACTCAACAACTAAAAACAATGGACTTTGGACAAAACTTTATAAATATGATTACAACAATATATCACAAACAAACAGCAAAAGTGATTGTAAATGGAGTTTATACAGAGAATTTCAACATAAGAAAAGGTACAAGACAAGGATGTCCACTATCTCCATTGTTATTTATTTTAACTTTGGAAGTTTTAAGTAGAAATATTAGACAAGACCCAGAAATTAAAGGACTAGAAATAAAAGGTGAAACTTATAAATTGCAAGCATTTGCAGATGACTTGGTATTTATCCTAGAGAAACTTTAGAGATGATTCCTAAATTATTAGAAAAGATAGAACAGTTTGGAGAGATAGTAGGACTAAAGATAAACAGAGAAAAAAACCAAAGTGATAGTTAAAAATCTTAGAGATAAACAAAAAACAACAACAAATGTCAGAAAAAAATAGAATTACAAATAGTCAAAAAGGATAAATATTTGAGAATATACTTGACAGCAAGATGTTCAATGATAAAGGAAGATAATTCTATAAAATTACTGAATCAAATAAAACTGGACTTGGAAAAATTGAAAAACTTGCAACGATGTTAGGAAGAATTGCTATGGTGAAAATAAATATATTACCAAAAATATTGTTTTTATTTCAAACAATACCTATAAAACTGGAGAAAAAATTCTTTGATAATCTAAATTCTCTCATTTTAAAATTCATTTGCCAAAGAAAGAAAGCTAGAATTAAATTGAAAATGTTACAAGAAGCTAAGGAAAATGGAGGTTTTGGCTTATCAGAGTGGGTTTTACATTATCAAGCATCAATACTAACATGGGTAAAAGAATGGATAACTCTTAGAAATAAAAGATTGTTGTACTTGGAGGGACATGTCTTACAATTCGGTTGGCATGCTTTCTTATCGTATGGGAAAAATAAAATTCATAAATATTTTCAAAAATACTATATTAGAAATGCATTATTATTAACATGGAAAAAATAAAATGTAAAATATACTTGAAAATTCCAGGATGGGTCTCAACAAAGGAAGCATTTGTACATCCAAATTTAGTCAGTCTTGAGAAAATATGGACATATAAAGATATTCTAAACTCTGAAAGGAATTTAAAATCTATACAAGAGATGAAAAATCAGGGTATTGCTCTATCATGGTGGGCATATTTACAAATGCAAGTGAGACATGACAAAGATGTTAAACTGTACGGATTTTATAAAAAGCAGACCTTGTTTGATCAGATATTATTAACCTCTGATGAGAAACTAATTAAGAAAATGTATAACTTTTTATTGAATTTGAAAATGGAAAATAAACAAGTAAAAGAAACAATGATAACATGGGCAAAGAATTTTGGATACAATATAGATTTAGAGAAATGGCAAAACTTATAGGAAAGAAATTATACATTGACATTGTCAACTTCTTACAAAGAAAACTTATATAAAATGTTTTATAGATGGCACTTGCCACCAGCAAGACTAGCAAAAATGTTTAAAATATGTCAGATAGATATTGAAAATGTAATCAGAAGTCAGGTACTTATTATCGTGTGTGGTGGACATGTGTTAAAGCAAAGAGATATTGGACAAAAATATATACTTGGCTAGAAAAGATGTTCGGAAAACATGTAGATTTTAAACCTGAACTTTTTTTTATTAGGTACAATGCCAGAAAAGCTTGACAAACAAAGTATATACTTGATTTTACATGTGATAACAGCAGCAATAATCATATTTGCACAATATGGGAAAAATGAAAAAATACTACCAGAGGAAGAAATAATTAAAAAAATACTAGATTGTGCAGAAATGGACAGACTTACTCTGAAGTTGAAAAAAAAAGAAGAAACAGAATATTTTCAAACTTGGGACTTATTTTATCAATGGCTGGAAAAAAGAATTAGGAATTAGGAATTCAATTTGTATTAGTGAATGATAAACTCAGACAACATGCTTGTTGAATAAGTACTTTTGAACTGTATTAAAAATCAATAAAAAACTTAAAAAAAACAGGTCAGGCACAGAAGAGATTGCGTATGCTTGTTCCCGCCCACCACCACTTTTTAGTTTAAGCAAATTCTGTCCTTTTTAAGCAGGGAAAAGGAAAAAAAACCACAGGCAATCTCTATAGGCCAGGGGTGTCAAACTCAATTTCATTGAGGGCCGCATCAGCATTGCGGTTGCCCTCGGGGGGGGAGTGTGTGGCCAGGGTGGGTGTGGCCTACTGGGTGGGCATCGTTCGCGTCAATGGTGCCTGTGGGGGCCTGGGCAGGAGTGGGACAGATCTGAGGGTCTCTGGCAGAAGGGGGTGGGACCAGGACAAGTGCCAAGGCATGGTCCACTGGAGGAGCCTCACTGTTCCTCTCAGGCCATGCAGGGAGAGGGGGCTCGATGGTGGTGCGGGCTGCCGGGAGCTCTGGACAGCAGACGTCAAATGCCCAGCCTGGCCCTCAAGCACCCGCGGCACCAAGCCCAGCCCCACTTCCCCAAGGGGGCACCCAGATGCACTTACCTCCTGCTCAAGGCTGCTGCTGCTATGCTTGCTCTCTTTAGCCAAGTTGTTCATGATGTGTATGAGGGCAAAGTCAGAGGGAGGCCGATTCCCTCTCCATGGGAGGAGACCCTATGGCTTTGTATCCATAGCTTCCTTAGCAATAGGATGGGAGACCCCCAGGATAGGCCAGGAGGAGGGGGCAAGGGGATGGTGAAAGAGCAACAGGGCAGGACTAAGGCAGGACTTCCCTCAGACCCTCCCTCTCCTTTCCTTCTTTCCTTCCTTCCTAAGTACAGAGAGGTGGGAAAATATTTGAGATATGTGAGGGAGAAAAACAGGCAAGAAACGCAGCTGGGGAGGTGTCACCCTTCGTGAGGAATGAAGAAATGCACCATCGCTTGGAAGTGATCAGCACATGGCCCTCACCTACTTCACATATCTGGCTTGGTGGGCTCTGGGGGAGGAGATGCCATGAGCAGCGTGAGAGTCAACATTACCTGCACAATGCCGCCCAGCCCCCAGCCTGCCCGGTTTCGGCAGGCAGTGGGGCGCTCTCCTCACTTGTTCCTAACTGTTTCCAGACGGCCTTGTGGAGCTAAGACTGAATGCATTTCAGCATAAATGGCCACCACAAAATTGTACATTGGCTCCCTCCCAGCCAGCCTGAGCCAGGGCCAAGGCAGCAGGGGCCGTTCCCTCACTGTTTCCAGGATGGCTTTGCGGGCCACATGAAACCACTTCGCGGGTCGCATCCAGCCCCCGGGCCTTGTGTTTGACATGTCTGCTATAGGCCATCTCTCCTTTGCCTCATCCAGTTTTTTCTTCTTCCCCCTCACAAAGCAGAGAGACTGGAGAAGAAGGGATTGCAAGAAAATAAGCATTGGTTGAGGAATTATGCGCCCTCAGGTTTGTGTTAACTTTCAACAACCACATAGATATATTTTCTTCATAATGATCTGTCCCTAAATTTCAGGTTTTCCAACAGTGCTCCCATGTCACTGTAACTGAGTGTGTCTACCTTGCTGCTGGTCATTTCTTCACTTTATTTCTATCTTTCCCAGCATTACATAGTAAGTCTAAAATAGGATAACGTGAAGCTGGTCATTTGTTCCTCAAATGAAAACTCTAGTTGATTTATTTAATGATCCATTTGCTTGTTTTCTTGGTTGTCTATGGTATTCTCAAGTTTTCTCAAACACACAATAGTAGCATAGTGTTGCCCCTATTTCACCAACTTCTCTTCTTCATGGGAAATTTTGTCAAATGCTTTCTTGAACTTAAGGCTTTGCCATTTTGTTGAGGTCACTCTATCAAAAAAAAAGTAACAAGGTTGATTTGGCATGATTTATTACCAAACTTATAAACAGCATAAACCTATCCTTATTCATGTCAAACAATACTATTTTCTAAATATTCAGATTGCTTTATAAACTATTCAAGAGCCATTTGGAGTGGATACTCTAATTACCCAGGTCATCCTTTTCTCCTTTTTGGACGATAAGAACATTCGCTCTTCTCTAATTTTCTGATACTATATTGTACCCAGTCCCCAATATTTTATGAAAGATTCAGGAAAGAGATCTGAAATACCTACACATTTCTTTAAAACACTGAAATATAATTCGGACTTGGACTTCTGGTCCAGGAACCAGGTGCCAATTGGATTGCCAATTCTTTCTTTTGTTGATTGTTGTGCTTACATTTTTAACTCATTCAAGAGTTTCCTGTCCTTCCATGATAGTCTTCGAACCCCACCTCTGTTTTTTGGAATGCTGTGCAACTTCCACACTATACAAGTGAGGGTTAGTGCAGGAGGAGCTGGAAAAAAACATAATTTAATTAAATTATCAAACGTATATTGCACTCTAGTCCATCCAAAAGCCATCATCAGACTTATTTTTGCCCGAGGCATAATAATTCCATAATTATAGCTTCTTTATTTAGTTGCTGTGAAAGTGGATTATAGTGTTCCAAATTTCCAATAAGTCTCTGTTTTTTTAGGATGAACTAATCATGGTTACACTATAGGAAATAATTATACACAAAGCTCATTGTTGCTAAAAGTTGGACTGCGCGCAGTTGCACAGCTACGTAATTTTCCAGAGTCTCTTGCATTATTATGGTGGCCAGAGATGTTGTAAACAATTCCCAATGAATTCAACCAGCTTCCATTGAAGCATCTGGTAAATCGATCCACTGTTTTTTCCCCAGCCAAGAATAGAGCAGTCATTCTTTTATAACTTACAGCCACATCCATTCTCTTATCTATTCCAAAGTAGAAATCTTTTATTAGTTAGTTCGTGTTGCTGTAATTAAAAAAAAACCCCTCTCTCATCTCTTTATTTTAATACATCTACACAAGAAGCCGTTCTAGTTCCATTCAAAATATCTAGAGCTTTTCTTTTGTTTGGACAATGAAACGATTTATGGATTTCTTTTAAAAGGCCATTCCCATTAGCTATGAATGTTAGCAAAACTAGCAGAGTTTAGCTTTTCATACAGGTTGCTTGATAGGCTGAACTTAGCCCAAGGATGTAAATACATGTAAAACAGAGCCCACTGGGCTTGGGGTGAGATGGCTTCTTTGCAGCATGTCAAAACTGGATCTGGCCTTTTTTTTTTTTAATTACTTACTTATTCCTTTATAAAGAAATAGTTTCATAGCTGAAGGTATTATGTAAGTTAACCAGTTCATTTCTGCAGTGCACTCCCATTTTGGACAGTGCATTACCAGTTGCAATGCACACAGTTAGTTTTCTTGATAAGAGGGTTGTGCAAAGAAAGGAGGGGCTCCCAGCCCTGTGGCTATGGACTTTCTTTGAGCTGGAGCTGTAAAGCCTGAACCTGAAGAATCGGTTGTCTCTGCTGTTATCTCATGGTTACCACTCCCTGATTTGCCTGCTTATAATTCTCTAGTAACCTATTAGATTGTGGGCTGACGAAAAGCAACATTGATTTCCACATTAGATAAGTTTATGTGAATGCATTTGGGCATCAATAATCTCAAAGGGGGTGCAGGTCGTACATTTCCAAAATGTACGGAAAGGGGAAAATGTACTGGGGCATTAAAAATGCTTCAACATTTTTAGAACTTAAAAGCAGATAACCCAGCACAGTGAATTGCACTACATGCCTGTAGGAAGCCGGTACAGTTTGTAAAGTACTGGTGTTGCACTGATGTACTATGGTAGACCCATAACCACTCAAGCCATCTGCAAGCTGCATTGGTTTCCTTGGGTGCAATTCTAGGAAATGTTTATGATCTGTAAAGGCCTTCATGGCATAGGGTCGGGATTATTTGTCAGACTGCTTACCTCCAATTGCCATTCTCACGAGATCTTGACAGAAAGGGAATGCTTGGGGTCCTTTCTGTGATACAATTTCAGCTAGACAGATCCAGGAGACATATCTTTCCTGTTGTGCCCACCTTTTAGAACTACATGCCTTCCACAGCATGCTCTGACCTGTTGACCTGCTGTAAGGACTTGAAAAGCTGGTACTTTTTTCTCTGAGCATTATACCCAAGACATTGGAGCCTATCTTGAAATCATACTGAGAATTTAAATGGAATTATGATTTAGCCTTGGTTTATTATATTACAGGGAATTTTCATATCACGGGGACTGGCAACTCTGTCGCTAACCGAAGAAGTAATTAATACATGGGGGGGGGGGTATTTGCAAAGTCTGTTTGTAGATGTTGGCACCAATGCATTTCTTTTAATGTGTATTTCCCATTGTGTGCCTACTTACTCTCTTGTAATCCTTCCCGATCCAATCTTTCTGCTCTGTGAGTCATTATTTATAAAATACAAATCCCTTAAATAAACTTTCTAGATTTCATTCCAGCTTCTGTATGGAATGATGGTCTCAGTTCATATCAGTGTTAATTCTTAACTGGATTTGGTACTGAGATTACTGCAGCCATCCTAATTTGTGATCTTTGATCAGGAGAAAAACAAGGCATGGGAAAATGTTTTGATTCTTCTAGAGAATTTTATGAGCTTGGATACACATGTATGTGGAATAGCTTGAAAATACTGAAATTAGTGGCAAGAAATTATCCATCGATCAAGGGGTTTTTCCCCCCCCCCAATATTCTTGAGGTGAATTTCCATAAAGTATTACCAAATGGTTAATAGAAGAAGCTTACCTCCATGAGTAAGGTGATTCTGAGGAGCATAATTTTTTAGTTGCAAAATACAGTCATGGAATCTATGTATAAAAGAATAAGACCTATAAAATATAGTATCTGCCAGTTTTATTAAATTTATTGAAACCTACAAGAAAGGGAACAGCGGCAACACAAGTAGGAATTGGAAAACAAAAACATAACTTTTAAAATGTACATTGCTCTATGTTCTGTTAATTCAGCTAAATAACTAAGTAAATGATAAAAAATGTGCCAAAGTGACTGCATATAAAAGAAGATGGTGGCTGCTTAGCACAATCGTGCTACATTATGCTATGTAAAGTTGATTTCTAAAGATCAGTTGGATTTCTATGCAACTCTATGCATGGCAAATGTATACACATGCCTATTCCAACGTACGTAGTTACAGCATTGGAAGAAAATCACATTGAATTTAATGGGTCTTTCTAAAAACAGTTCTCCATAGGATTTTACTTCAGCTACTCACATTTTCATTAGATACAAACACTAAGTGCATTTTATTTATTGCATCAAGTGAAAATCTTTAGTAAATACAAGGTTGCAAAGGTGGCCCTTATCTACCTGCTTATTGCCTTTATGGTCTTTAAATTATTAATTCGCTGCCTATCATAATTTATTGGAAATACAGTTTAATACAGTAATCAATTTTCAGAATATTTATTTACTCCCAAGAATTATCGGAGTAAGTGAGAAATTAAATTTATTTTCTATTGATATAAGGTTTCACATGGATCATATTTATTTGTCTTAAAATGTTAGTAAGTTTATAAATTCATATTTAGCTCAGATATAATAGTATTGATAATACTGAAGCTAATTTTTAAAAGCCTTTACTTAGTTAAAAAAAACAATTTTCTTTCTAATTTCCTTATTAATAAGTCTTTATGATAAAGATTTTTTTTTAAAAAAAAATACTGAGTCAACTAGGAAACTTAGCCATTTGACACAAAGCTTACTTCCACATCTATAAGATTGCACTATAAATCTGCAACCTTTTTTATTAATTTGCAACAAGTGCTATGAAAGTAAGTAAGCATGATCTAAGTAAAAACAATGCAGTCAATGACCACTCTAACACAGCAACTACAATTTTACCAAGATTTGATGTGCTAATCTTAACGTTTCAGAGGAAAAAGCTAATTTTAATTCATCCAATTTTGTATTACGAAAACATTTGGATTTTAACAATCTCTAAAGTTTAATTAAGAAAAATATTTTCAAATAATGAACCTTTTTGGTCTATGTCAGGGGCCATTGCATAGACATTTCCAAACTTTGTACAGTTATTTTACTTGCATTCCTGCCACTTGGTGAAGAGATCTTAAACAATTCATCATGATTTTGAAGCAAATTCCTAAAGTAGTATATTCCATTCATTTGGACCATATTTTTATGCTCCATCTTTCATTCAACTGCTCAAGGCAGCATGCACAATGCTCCTCCTCCTAGTTTCCCCAATAGGTAGATTGTGAGATACTGTAGGTTGGACTGATAAGAGTGTGAGTCATCCAGAGAGTTTCTCTGGTTGTGAGTAGGCAACAACTTCCATGTCATCATTCCCCTTAACATTGTATCACATTGGCTCTCATTTACATACATTTCTATAAAAACCAATATTTTTTAATCTAATTTAGACATGCCATAAAAATATTACCTTAGAAAATTCCATTCATCCTACACGAAAGTAAAAGGAGACATTTCCAGAGACCATGAAAACAAAGCCCTTGCATAAATTCATATGCATAAAATTATAAGCTATGATAAAAAGATGGGGAGGGAAAGAACAAGGTGTGCAGAGGATGAGGTGGGATCTGCTATTAGGCACAACCCATTGGGGCCCCAAACCAGCTAGCAGAGCCAGAGTTTCAGGCCCTTATGGAAGGCCAGGAGAGTTGGGAGCAGGTCTCACCGCTGATGTTAAGATGTTCCAAAGGGCGAGAGCCACAGCAGACAAGGCTCTTCTCCTGGACCCTGCCAGCCGAAATTTCTTGACTGATGGGATCTGCAACAGGCCTCCTCTGCCAGTGTGGGTGGGGCAGGCCCATCCCATTGGGATGAGACG
>NW_015387997.1:0-57858 GCF_001527695.2 Protobothrops mucrosquamatus | reverse complement strand
AATAATCCTCCTCAGATTTATTTAGAACTCCTCTGGCTAAAATTGTCATACAATTGCTGATGAACAAGACCACAAAGCCAGTAGGACTGGGTGACTTGAAAATCAGTGCATACTGTATTCCCTATTTTCTTTTTTCATTTTCTATTGAGAGGAAAGCAATTCCAAAATTGACGGATCGTCTAAATCTGGGGTAGATTAACTGGGACAATCCTAAAACTGACTCCGACATTTATTTATGGGGGCAGAAGGCAAGATTGTCCATGGGAAAACTAGTGCGTGGATAAAATGTGCACGTGGGAAAGCGAGAGATGGGCTGGTTCGTTAAAGATTGCGCACACACACACACTCACACCCAAGACCAGCCGTGGAGCCCCCCTCCCCCCACACGCTTCCTATCCTTTGACAGGGCTGTATTCAAATTGCGCGCACTTTCTCCCGGGTTCCTCGCCAGCACGTGGAACTTTCTTTCTGGAAAAAAGAGACTCCCTCTGTTATTAATCGCCCGGCGCACCCAGAGAGCTGGACACCTGATGCCCTCGTTTGCTCACGGCGCAACTTCCCAGAGCCCGGCTCGGCCCCCGCCCGGGGCCAGCGGACAGGCAGAAAGCGACTCCAGCCGGGCTCCAGCGCGGCGCTCGGGGCGCTCCCGGGTGGGTGGGACGCGGAGGTTGGCTGGAGGGCGGGAAGTGGAGCCGCGGGACCGAGGGGGCGGGGCCTGCCCATAGGACGGGCCGGGCGGGGGAGCCCATGCCACTAGAGCCGAAGCGTTGCTCCTGCCGCGTTGACAGCGTCAGGTCAGTGCGGGAGCGAAAGAGGCAGCGGGAGCCTCTTGCGGCGCGTCGGGACAGGGGAGAGCCGCGGGCTGCGTTCCCGAGTGCCCGCCCGCCTCAGGAGCGGCTGCCACTCGCTGCAGCTCCAGGAGGCGTTCGGGGAGCTCGGTCCGGGGAGGCACGTGTCTGGGTCCAGCGGCAGTGGGGAGGCTGCGGGAGGGGCGCCGGGACCGGGGGGGGGGGAAACTATAGGAATAGGGGAGCTGGCGCCGCAAAAAAGGCAGAAGAAAGTTTGTTTTGGGGGACGGACCTCTAGGAGGGCCGGGCCAGGCAAGAACAGGTCTTCTTCCCTATCAGAGTCGGAGGCGCTGGGTTTCCTCTTGAGAGTTCCTCTCCAGAATAGGGGTTGTGAGAGCGGTCGGGAGAAGGAGCTGAAGTCTTTCCGGACGGGGTTACCCTGCGCGAACTCTGTGGAAAGATAAGACTTACTGTCCGGGTGTGTGGGGGGGGGACGGTGAAGGGGGAAGGAGAGACATCTGTACGAAAGCCATGCCCGTGTGAGCACACGCGCAACAACTTATTAACTCATAGTTAATGGATATGTCAGTCTGGGGAGTTGGACTCTAGACGAGGAAAATTCTGCCCAGGTAAAAGGAATCCAGTAGGCCTGAATGCAGATAAGGGGTGCAAAGGGTTTTTGTGATATGCAGGTTTTTTTAAAAAAATGTATATTGACTTGAAAGTCTTTAGTAAAAAAAAAAAAAGTGAGATAAACGCTTCCCGGCCTCTTTAGGCATGGGTGTGCAGTTTGCTTTGCATCAGGTCTGAGTAATACATCTTGAGGAAGGAGACGTTGATAGTAACTGGAATTATATTTGAGTTTCTAATAAAATCCAGTGGGCAGGAATGGGCATTAATAGGCGCCTTCTGGGTTTGCTGAAGTAGTTTCATAGGGCTTTGTTGTACTCTAGATCCCCTTAAGCTTTTAGCTTTTCCTAAGTAAATTGCCTGTTGTGAATATTCTGATAGTAGGAAAACCTAAAGCACCTGTAGCCAGGATGAAGACAAGATGATGGGCCCGGGGTTACACTTACTTAGTAATCCAAAAGTGCTGATAATTTATTTTAAATAAATCATACTTTTTCTTTTAGCCTTCCTAATCACAACAGGGAATATAAATAGTGTTTCAAGTGTACTCATTCCACAACAGAGATTATAGATTGTGAAATATATATGATGCCTTGGTGTCATATCCCAAGTCTGCAGGAGTGTTTTGTAAGTTTCCCACTGACATTTCTCCCTTAGGGCATTAAACGTTAAGAGGCTGCAAGTTCCTGTTAGTGTCGTAACTTTGAGGCAATATGTGTGAGTTATGATCCAGTATGGTAACAGGGTCATAATTTAATACTGCGATAGCATTTTGGTAATCAGTTGAGGAAACACTTTTTATGGTGTGTGGATTTCCACATAATTGCTTTCAGTGATAGTTTGAAATAAAATAAATATTTCCATCCCTAGCCAAATCATACATAGAGGTATATCAAAAATGATAATAATTTACCAAATATATCTGAAAGTCATAAAAGAGCCAATTTAGTAATGAGCATTAATTTGACAATAATTATTTCAGAATTCAACCCTGACTCCTTTTAAGTGTAATGTTCTGAGATGGGATTGGGCTAGAAAGTGATGATATAAGGTACAGCTACTTCCTTTGAACCATCTTTTTGATATAAATGTCAAATGTGAATAACACCCACAACGGCCATTTTTACTTGTGAAACTTAAAAGATTAGCTGTTTTCCTGTGAGTGGTACAATGAGTGAAAGCTATTTCTAAGAGGGAAAAAGGGAAAGGAAAATCAGACAGTGATTACAGGTTGTGTAGGTTGTTATCTTGATCATAAAGATTAATGATACTCAATCTGGTGTACTCCAGTTGAAGTGGGATTTACCAGAGAGTTGAAATCCCAGTGCTTCTGGACATTAAATTGACGAGGTGGGTGCATTATTACACAGTGACCTTTAATAAGAAAAAGGCAATTGAAATTGTAAGTATTTAATGTATATGTTAAAGTTGCCTGTGAAAAAAGTTTATTAGGACATAATTCTGACTCTTATCCCATCAGTTAAAAAGTGCTTCTTTTCAACTCATTTTTATTAAGTTCGTTCTATGGAGTAATCATTCTGATGTATTGCTTAAAGTTATTCTGATTTCCAGAGATGTTTGTATCTAAACTACCATATTGATAAAACCTAATATTTAATTTTTTAAAAAATTAAGTGCATGTCTGCAATAAAATAAATGTAAGTATACTGTAATTAAGTTGAGCACGGTTATTAATGGAAAAATAGACATTTGTGAATTTTTTTATACATGAGCGTGCATTGTTTTAGATTTTTCCTCTCTGTACTTAGGTTAGCTTTGCACGGAAAAAATGCTGAATGCAGTTTTGGCAGCAAAAATAGGTACCTTGAATTAAATTTGTTTTTTTTTATGTTCCATATATACTAATCCCAATCCTTGTTATAATTTAGTCTTCTCTATATTTTTTTAGAAGTTAGTCTCAAAAGACATGCAAGATTTCAGGTCTAGACTAAAGAACTTGGTTGTTTCTCAGTATAATTCCCAGTGTTTAGTTATCATCTGGTTTGGATAATCAGCTCATCTTTAAAATTGGGTCTCTTTCCTTACCATCAATATGGGATGAATGGTGTTCCATGATATTGAACACCAATTATGTTGGTTTTTATTTTTTTTAGTGAAAAAAAATCAATTTTTGTGAAAAAAAAATCCTGGTATCTGGGGTAACTTTGTTAAATAACTACAACACTTTGTAGAAGAAAGGATTGTAAGACATTCATTCTATGGTTTGCAGAAGCTAAAATCTAAAGCTACTTGTTTTAAACTTGAGTAAAAGTCTAGTTGATACATGGATGAGCCTGGTCTTCAGAATCCTTAAAATGTAACTTTGATTCTTTTATTCATCCAAAGAACCATGCTTATTTTTTTCCAAAATCAGTGGAAACAATAATATGCCATAAATTACATAGAATAACCAGAGATAGAAAAACTTCTGATTTTACTAATATTTATCTAGTGTTTTTCAATAAATGAAATGCATTATATGAATGATCGGAATTTTCAGTATATCTGTCAGATTCTATAGCTCTTCTCAATATTTTTTCATATACTGTATATATAAAAAAAGCCTTTTGTCATGAGTGATACTAATAAATTGCCATAAACTCCCAATTCAAAATCTATAATAGTGAAGTCATATATAGTTTAGTCCTATACAATATCAGCCCAATCTGTTTCACTGGTTTATTATGAAAATAAAATGAGCAGAGTGTTAAAGAAAACAAGCGTCTTGAGCGTCTAAGAAAACAATGCAATAAATATGACAAGAAAATTCATAATATCCATTTACTCCCAGTAATCTCATTTAAGGTTGTGGCCTATGTTTTAAAGGTTTTGCTTGCCAGTATTGCAGATGATTATGTGCTGCTATAATTTTAAACAATCTAGAAGTAACAATTTGCCACCAAAAAGTAGTTGGATGGCCAGTCATATTGATTCCTTAAAGTATGCATTAGGAGTAATATTGAACATACAGCATAAGGGTTGTGGTGAATAGATTGATAAAACATAGTTTTCTGTGTTGTTGCTCTGCTTTGATATTGGAAATTAGGATAAGTTCAAAATAAAACTGCAATATCTTAATTCTTTTACTACAGCCATACTTGGAATTAGTGAAGTCATTTTTGACTCAAGACATTTTTGGATGAGGAAGAAAATAAGGGAGAATCTCATAAAGTCATATTAGAATAGAATAGAAAAATAGAATAGAATAGAAATAGAAATAGAAATAGAATAGAATAGAATAGAATAGAATAGAATAGAATAGAATAGAATAGAATATACACAATTACTGTAGGCAAGGTGTGGTGAAAGAGTCTTAAATGTTAAAATTAACCTGAAGATGGAAAATTCAGAATCGATCAAAAGAAGTGCTTTTTCATATAGTTTGTCATAAAGTTATGTGATTAATTACACAAGATATAAGAGCTATGAACTCAGACAGTTTTCAAAGAGGTCTAGACAAAGTCATGGGAGATACTATAAACTTATCATAGCTACTGGTCAAGATGGCTGTAAAGTACTGTCAACATACTTCTTCATAGTATCAGCTAGGCCAGGGGTAGGCAACCTTGGCTCTTTTATGACTCGTGGACTTCAACTCCCAGAATTCCTGAGCCAGCCATGCTGAGGAGAAAGGGAGAGGTTTCCAAGCTGAGCCATGCTGGCTCAGGAATTCTGGGAGTTGAAGTCCACGAGTCATAAAAGAGCCAAGGTTGCCTATCCCTGGGCTAGGCAATATAAGCAAAAGGGAGCCGTGTGATGCAGTGGTTAGAATGCAGTACTGCAGGTTACTTCTGCTGACTGCCGGCTTCCAGCAGTTCTGCAGTTTGATGCTCACCGTCTCAAGATTGACTGAGCTTTCCATCCTTCCAAGGTCGGTAAAATGATGACCAAGATTGTTTGGGGATGGGTGGACAATATGCTGACTCTGTAAACTGCTTAGAGAGGGCTGGAAAGCACTGTGAAGCGGTATATAAATTTAAGTGTTAGTGCTATTGCTATTCACATGCTGCCTAATACCTTCTCACAAATACATGGTTAGACTATGTGGGACCAGAATGCTAGATTAGCTGAACTTTTGATCTGAAACTGTATTCAGTACTATAAGTGCTTCCTTGCTGATGACTCATAATTAATACTTAAGAAATTGCACCAATTGCACCAATTTGAACCATTGCACTACTGAGAAAATGCAGGGTTTTTTTTTAAAGAAAATGTCCTTGTTTATAGCTATATGATTGTGCCATTATAGAATGTGTTGTGGATGAGACTCACTAAGAAAGATCTAGCAATCATAGGTCACATCTTATTTTTGCCAGCCAGCTTACATTATTTCAACCTGCAGATTGTACATGACAGTGTATGAGTGAGTAGCTGTTGGAATAAAGAAACTGGTGATGCTCCCCAGAAATACAAACACCACCTCATTCTTTTATGTCTAAGCATATTATTTGCATAGAACAAAGTCTATGAATTTAATACTGTGAATCCCATAGGCCCACCTTACAAAGCAACAAGTATTTGCAGTTTTACTAGTTGAAAATTAGCAGGATTTGAAGAAAGGAAGGAGGGAATGGGAAAGAAATTCTAAGTAAAAAAGAAGGACTGTTTGGCACCGTTCTGCTTTCACTTACTGCATCTTAGATTATATCTATTTGTAATTATTGGTCTGTGTCAGCTGTTTCAGATGTAGAAGCTATCATTTGATATTGAAATTGCCAAGTCAATGACTTGGAGGTGTGAACTGAGCTTCAATAGGAAAAAGAAGCATGACTCTTGAAAAACTCATCAATGTAGTACAGCAAAGTTTTGAAAAAGCCATCTGCTTTTTATTTAATATTTCAAATGAAACATTGCCATCAAAATTACTTTGGCATCTACAATTATGGCAACAATGATTTGAGAGTTGTGTTAATTTCAGAGTACAATACCCTAATAGGAATTCAAATTAGCCGTAGCCTGTAGTTTATCTGATTTTCGGCTTTAGCTCTTAGCGATTACTTATGTGTCTGCTTTAATGTTTTAATGTACAGGATTGGCCGGAGCCTTTCCTGCCCCTGCCATATCTTCCCTTAACAAATATTGGATACCCGAGTTTCATAAAATCAAACTTCAGGATGCAGCAGGGTTATCAGTTTTTAATTTACAATGTAATCCTAGAACTTCTAGGAGGTATAGATGGGGAGCTAGAGAAGGTTTTTTTTTTCTCTTGCATTTGGTCTGCTTGAAATGTTCCCCCAGGAAGAAAAATGAAAATTTTTCTTCTTCATAAGACAGTTCAGAACAGCTTGGTATATGAGGATTTGAGCAGACATACTTAAAAGGAAGAGAAGTTTTAACCCTGCTGTAACTGTGCTTCACCTAAAACAGTATTGAAAGAAAGAATCTTGCGACTTTTTGTCTTTTCTAGTTTGTTTTGTAGTGATAGGATTCTAAAGATGTGTTATTGGATTTTGCTAAATTCCTAGAAATCACCAGGGACCATGTAGTTTTCCAGTGTACAAGTAGTTCTTGATGTTCAACTATTCATTTTGTGACCGTTCTAGGCTACAATGGCATTGAAAAAAGTGACTTGTGACTGGTCCTTGGACTTACAACCATCGCTGTATCCCCATGGTCACATGAACAAAATTTGGGCACTTGGCACCTGGATTTACAACAGTTGCAGTGTCCCAGGGTCATTTGATCGTCATTTCTGACATTCCTAGCCAGCTTCCGACAAGCAAAGTTAATGGGGGAAACTAGATTCACTTAACAACTGCAGTGATTCATTTAACAAACATGGCAAAAAGGTCATAAAATTGCACACAACTCACTTTATTGCCTTGCTTAGCAACAGAAATTCTGTTTCCAATTGTGGTTGTAGACTACTTGTGATCTACACTTTTAAATATTTCTGTAGACAACAAATGGTTCTTGTGACCTGTGATTTTACCCACTTCATATAAGCCAGCATTTTTCAAACATTGGCAACTTTAAGATTTGTAGACATCAACTCCCAGAATTCCCCAGCCAGCGTGCAAGTGGTAACACTTAATACACAGTCTTTCACATTGATGTGAAAAATATAGGAATTGAAATAAACTTTTTGGTTTTAAGAATTTATTTTAAAAATAAAATACTTTGGTTTTAGATATTTTTATTAGAATATATGCGTTGTATTACTGGATTTTGTTCTTGAATTTTTCCTTGTAAATCAAAGTTTTAAACATAAACAATTAACTTTTTTTTATCCTTACGAGCCTCTGTCAGATTTGCCCCTTTTTCATGTTTATCCTTCATGTTTTCCAAGAAATTATGGTCACTGTAAATATAGTCCATTGCTTTCCTCTAATATCTTATGTACACCAAGCTTCACACACATATTTTTAAACTAAAACTTTAGGCTACATTTTAAGAGATATTTTCACAAATCAACATGCAGAAAGAACATTAGAGGCAAGGATGCAGTAAGTTATTTCCATATTTATATAATATGAAAATGTTTAGTGAGGAATGTCACTGTTCAAATATTCCATCATTTGAAAGTTTTTTAAATATGGATTTTGGGGTATGAAAATAGTTTGTGATAGGGTAAGAAAAGTTTTTGATTGGTGGACTCACTTGGGATTTTTAAGAATGCTTTGAGCACCCTCACATAAGAGCAGTTATGGGGAGGTTTTCTTTTTTACAAGATGACTGCCAGTTGTGGATATGGCCAGTCATAAAACCCCCGTTTTTTCAGAAGGCAGGACTTTATTCGCCTTACCTATAATAACCATGATAAATTTTCTTGAGAACATACTGACTTCTCATCTACTTGTTTTTAACTAAAAAGATCTAAAATATTAAAGTAAGATAAACCAATGGATTGATGCCCAGATTGATCAAGACTGCAAAGGATTTGGTGGCCAGAGGCATTGTGTTGCTTATGGTATTCCTAACTGAAATGTAAAAGAGCTTAAATAACACAGGAACATATATTTTCAGCAGAGACTCTGTTGTATGTTGGACATCTAACTGCAGCCTGCAACATTGAAGCTTTTGAACATACTCTTAGTTGTTGAGGATAGTAAAAATACATTTCCTCATGCCATTTTACAACTAAGCGGTTATGATAACAAATAGCCCGAGGAGTCAGGATTCTTTTTTCTTTTCCCATGCCTGGAACAACTATAGATTGCTCTTGATCTTTATTCCTGTTAAACAAGAAAATATTCAGCTACTTATATATTTTAGTTACTATCACTTGAGCAACTCTTTTTCCAGGAAGCAAGGCCAGGTTTAAACATGATAAAACTTTTTTTTCAGCTATTTCATTTTGTCTTGTAAATAGAATCTTGTAGAAGTTGAACATTCTTTTTCTTTAATCTTTCAAATCATTTAATCATTAAAAATATCAACATGCTTTACCATTTTGCTATGCAGGTGGTTGGATTGTATGTTTTTTTTTTAATAATAGGAAAACAGACAGACATACGTAATCCCAAACATATCTCTCTATTTGAAATGATAACACTTTCTTTGGATTCTATCATTTTGATTCTTCTGAAAATATAAACGGCCCTGAAGGCTGGAATTCCATTCAGGAGAAAAGCATATTAAATGTTTGCAAATGGGATTTATTTTTGAATAAAGGTACCTTAATATAAATGCTTTAGATTAAGCTCTAAGACATACAAAGTAGAAATAGTGCAAGAAGAACATCAGGAGAAGGTTAGTAGAGTCAGGTAATTAGTTTTTTCATCTGACACAGATCTCTAATGTTCTAGTGACGTTCTTATCTCTGATGCTTTTAACCAAAACTGAAAGTGATGGTGAGAATCTCTGCTTATATTTGGCTTTTTCAAGATAACAAAGCTGTGGTACAGATTTTAGGAGAATTCAATATGACAAAGGCTTCCTTTAGCATCTTGACAATAACATTATTCTTTTTGGACATAATTTGCATTTTATAATTTCTAAGTATTCTATATAAGTTTTAAATTATCACTTCAAACACTTTTTGTGGGTATTGCTGCAACTAAATTAAGCAAAAGATACCTCAGTTTTAATGTCACGGGGATGTGTTATTTGTTACTTCAAACAAGCTAATATGCAGAGAAAAATGTTAATTATAGGGTTTGGAAACTTGCTGGTCATTAAGCAGTAATGGTCAGAAGAACAGGTTTTACTTCCTAAGGGCAGGGACTTTGATTACCCCAATCAGGAGATTTAAAGAAAGGCAACATTGATTTGTTAATATTTATTAATCCAATTACTTATACTTGAGAACATGAGAGAACTAGTGGAGTTTATTACAATGAATAACGTTTCAGTTAATTGGGGCTAACTAATTCTACAGGTTCTTCAATGGCACTTAAGAACAACTAGCTTTCTTTGAATCTGAGATGTAAATGTTATATTTTAGACTTCAGTGGCTAAGACTGGGAAAAAAAGTTAAAATAGAATAATAATTCTGTTTATTTATTTGCCAAATTTATATGGCCACCTATCTCACACAAAGTGACTCTGGGTGGCATACAATAAAACCAACAATTAAAAATGTTCTACAAACCAATTAAAACAATAGATATGGATAAAATAAGATTATAATGGGGGAAAATATTATATAAAATATACCCAACATGAGACTCCCTATTGCGAAGAGATCTCCTGGTTTCCCTGAACCATATTTTGAGGGCTTTCTGGAAGGTCTAAGTTTGGGGCTAACCTCACCACCAGAGGGATGATGTTCCAGAGGGATGAAAAGGCTCACCTCCTAAATCCGGGGAGATGGAATTCTTTCGCAGATGGGACTTGCAGTATGTCCCTGTAGCCAGACCTGATGGGTGGGATAGATGCAATCAGGAAGTCTATCCCCCAGATAAGCCAGCCTGTGCCTGTAGAGTTTTAAAAGTTAAAACTAGCACCAAGAATTGGACATGGAAGTAAACTGGTCACCAAGATAGTTGATGGAGCAGAGGGGTAACTGCCTCATTCTGCATTAGGTGAAGCTTCCAGAACCCTAAAATCAATGGTAGCCCCATGTAGAATATTTGAAAGGTTATAATCAGCACATATTAATTCTTTTCTTCTTCTAAAAATATGTTAAAATTAATTCAACACTGAATAAAATCCTGTGATCTTTTGACTATTAGTTTTCTGTATGGCATACTTTAAAGGAGCTCTGGTGTCTCTAGACATGACGGAATGGGCTGTATCATCTCCAACAAAGCAAATGGCTTGCTTATGCTTATGTTGGAATCCAGCACATCTGGAAGTTGCTGTATTAAAATAGTAAACTGTCTTATAGGACATAATTAAAATTTACATTGCTAGAATGAACCCTAATGGAAATGTCATTTCTGACCATTTATTTCTATTTCCCTATTTTGTCTATGGAGGCAGTTTCTCTAATGTCACCAAAGTCACATCAAACAGCTCACCCTAGGCCTCATGCACTGTTTCAACCTTAATGTGATGTAACCTTGTGGTTGTGAAAGTCATGTGCACATCTTTCCATTCCCTTTTGAATGACAGGATGCTCAGTCTGGTGGGCAAAAGTTCAAGTAAAAGTCATTTCATTAAGAAGTCACTTCAAATGTATTATTATCTTGTTTTGATTGATAAATAAAAATAATTAAAAAAATAAAATGGAACTTTCCCAAAATTGAAAGTCATCTTTATATATGGAAGAATGCACAGGGCAGTTTGAAAAGTTAGCAGAAATGTTCTGTATTCACTGTATTTGGAATATTTACAGTATTTTGTTTGGGAATATTAGGATGGGGTTGGGTTCAAGATATGTCACATAAATTGTTTTTGTAAAACAAAGTAAGGGTAAGTTAAGAATTTTGGGATGCTAGGCTAATTTTCTGATGAACATTATAATAGAAGCATAAACTGAAAATGTTTCTGATTGCTAGGAGAAGGATTCACATTCAAGTAGATAAAACAAGTTTAATGGTGAAAACAAGTTTAATGGTGAAGCAAGGATACAGATTAATATGGTGGAAAATGTTTTGGGATTGCTTTCCTTTACAGAAAAGAAAATGTTTTGGGATTGCTGTTTTCTCACTAGTGAAAGCAACACCAAATAAAGAAGTCTTCCATAATTCCCTATTAATTTGCAAGCTAGGGCATCCAAAGAATGTTTTAAAATTGGTTTAATAGCCTTGTTCATAATCTATTGAAATTGTCTATTTCAGAAAAAAAGGGAAAATTAATCTAACAAATACCTTCCTTGACTTCCTTCAACCATGTAAATGCTACTTTTTTCTCATTTGCAACATAGGTTTGAGATTAAATCTTTTTTTTAAATGAAAGCTAGGGATTTGCTATTGATTTGAGTTTGAACATAATCTGAAACTATGATTAGCTAAAGTTTTACTCATAGTACAATAAAAATACAATATGTGTCAGGCAAAAGACTGCATACATACTTCTATTGAACTGATATGTATTTGGAGACTTTTTATTAAAAAATAACATCACAATAGAGTTAGCTGTTAATTTTTAATTCTTAGTCCATATTCTCAGGATTTAACTGAAGAAGACAAAATTAAGATTTTCAGCACTGGATTGCATTGTGAATCCACCAGTGCTTCTTTGTAATAATTCTCAAGCAAGGTTTGCAAGTTGGAGAAGTCTGTACATGCCTGTATTTATTCCTTTTTTTCCTTCCTTCCTTTCGCTAATTTGTGCTGCGCACATAAGCCCAAACATTCACTGCCCCTGTTACAATCTGTAACAAGGGTAGACAAAACATTTTAAAGGACTCGGATTAAATAAGGACAATGTTAAGCCGTGCACTGACTTTCAGTATGAGATAACCTGTAATATAATTCCTAGTTCATATATACTAGTAAAGTTATGCTGAAATCAAACTACGACAATAACAATAACAGAAAGTCTTGTAGGATCTTAAAAATAGCAATTTATGCCATAATAAATTGGTCACTGTCAATTTATTTTTTTGTTTTTGCTGCTACTAAAATGTTTATTCATCTGAAAACAACTGCAGAATGATTGGAACGCATTCCTGAGTACTCACTCCTCATTCCACAGATGTGGATAAGCTGTGGCTGTGGAGATGTTGAAGGATAACTCCCATTAATTTTATCTAGTATGGTTAACAGCCAAGGGGATGTATTTGAAGTTACTTTTGATAATTCTGATGCTACGTAGATGTCAGCCTCAGTCACCTTTCTGTTCATTCTGTTCATGAGTATATTTTCTTTACTTTTTGAACATGTAAATAGGGAATATAGAATAACAGAGTTGGAAGGTACCTTGGAGGTCATCTAGTCCAACCCCCTGCGTGAGCAAGGAGAAGCTATATCATTTCATATAAGTGGCTCTCCAATCTCTTCTTGAAAGCCTCCAGTGATAGGGCACCCACAACTTCTGAAGGCAAGGCATTCCACTGTTGATTGTTCTCACTGTTAGGAAATTTCTCCTGAGTTCTAGGTTGCTTCTCTCCTTGATTACAGTACTTTCCATCCATTGGTTCTTTTTTTTTTTTTTATCAAAAAATTTTATTATTTTCAACATAAGAAAGAAAACAATCACAAGTACATCACAATTAAGAAAAATCCCCTCCCCACCCCCCACCCGGACTTCCCAAACCAAATCCCAGGATACTATTCATCTAAAAGTAACCTTATATTAATATCCCTAACTCCACAAAGTATAATTCTACATAAATAGGTGAAATATATATATATATATAGAAAAGAAAAAANCAGCAGTTAAACAATACAGCATCAGGTTCGTTTCTTTTACGTCTAAATTATGTGTAATACCTAGGAGAAACAACTGAGGCAAAAAAAAAATTCTTCTTTTAAAAACTTGTTGTAAATTCCACCATAATTTTATCCAAAAAGCTTTAATAACCTTGCAAGTCCACCACATGTGAAAAAAAGTTGCATCTTGTTGTCCACATCTCCAGCACTTGGATTCATAATTCTCATAAATGCGAGACATAGTTGCAGGATCCATGTGCCTCCATCCATTGGTTCTTGTCTTGCCTTACCAACTAAGTTTTCCTGAAGATTCAAAATCACTTCATTTTTTTGGGATAGCCTTGTTTAGATTTCAAACTGATCACATAATTAGGCAGTTTAGATAAAGTTTTATTTAAACATTTTATTTTTCTTAATGAAAAAGAACTTGCTGCTTCTGCTTGAATTCATAATGACCATTTGTTTATATGGCAATAACAATCTGTTGTTGGTAAAATTGCAGCTTCTATTTTCCAGCTTGGATCAATTTATATGAAGAGAGTGAAATGGATATACAAGTAGTTCTCAACTTACAACCACAATTAAGCCCAACATTTTTGTTGCTAAGGGAAACAGTTGTTAAGTGAGTTTTGCCCCATTTTACGACCTTTCTTGCCACAGTTTTCTAAGTGAATCACTGCAGTTAAGTTAGTAAAATGGTTTTTAAGTGAACCTGGCTTCCCCATTGACTTTGCTTATCAGAAGTCACAAAAGAAGATCACATGATCCTGGGGCAATGCGACTGTCATAAATATGAGCCAGTTGCCAAGAGTCTGAATGGAGACACTACAAAGGTCATAAGTGTGAAAACTGGTCACAAGTCCTCCTTTTCAGTGCCATTGTAGAGATGAGATGAGATAACCTTTATTGTCATTTTTACTGTGGACACGACGACACATATCAAAAATGAAATTTAGTTACCCACTCTCAAAGTGAACACATACATGACACACACCTAAACATAGGGAGTCAAGCTATTGTCCAAGGCGCCTGAAGGCAGGACAAGAAGCAACGGATGGAAACTAATCAAGGAGAGAAGCAACCTACAACTAAGGATAAACTTCCTGACAGTTAGAACAATTAACCAGTGGAACAACCTGCCTCCAGAAGTGGTAAATGCTCCAACACTGGAAGTTTTTAAGAAGAGACTGGACAGCCATTTGTCCGAAATGGTATAGGGTTTCCTGCCTGAGCAGGGAGTTGGACTAGATGACCTCCAAGATCCATTCCAACTTTATTATTATTATTATTATTATTATTATTATTATTATTATTATTATTATTATTATTATTATTACTACTACTACTACTACTACTACTACTACTACTACTACTACTACTACTACTACTACTACTATATACAACATATACATACTATATACAACATATCTATAGACCTACACTCCTACATATACATAACATGTGAGTATTAAACACTGTCCATCTTGAATATATAACGGAAAGAGAAAGCATGAAAGTTCACAAGGTTTATACTGTATGGAATGAAACTGTGGCTGAATCTGGATGTTCTGCTTCAGATACCACGGAGCCTCTTCCCTGAAGGTAACAAGGAAAACAGGTTGTGAAGAGAATGGGTAGTGTCCCAGACAATTTTACGGACCCTGCACAAACAACGCTTTTGTGCTATGTCCTGGATGGGAGGGAGGGAACTGCCAATGATCTTTTCAGCCATCCTCACCACTCTCTGCACCGCCTTCCTGTAGCTTGTAATCCAATTCAGATTTGCAAATGTGGCTCACTTTATTATAATGCTTTCACTTGCTCTTCTTCTATTTGAAATTTCAATAAACATTTATACTTTCTAGCAATTACATGTTCACCATTTGTGCACAATTCTGTTTTAAACTCAGTTTTACAATGGTCAGAACCATACATTCTTTTGTCTATTTTAAATTAATAATTGGAAATAAAAGAATTATTGACACTATATTCCTCTTCTACTTATTATTTTTTTAAATTAATTTTATATTTCCCTTGACAAAAATCTAGTATCTTACAGTAAGTTAGCTTTTCTGTTTACCTATTATTTCTTCTCTATAAAATGCTTCTTGTGCTGAGATCCACAAAGGTGTTTTTAGACAAAACTTGGATTTATATTTATTTCATATTCTCAATATGGTACGTCTAACATAATGATTTTTAAAATCCACATTAACCTTGGCTTTATCACAAATACCCATGCCATAAAAATTCTCAGGTCATGCCCTTCTAACTCAAAAAGCCTTCTGTTTCTCAGCAACATCCATTCTCTTTTATCAAAATCAAACAAACGTTGGAAAAAATGCAATTTCATTTGCTCATTAATATTTCAATTTCTTTTAAAGGATCGTCCAGAACCAACACTAAGTCATATGCAAAAACCCTTAACTTACAAAGTTTTGATTTAATCCCACAATCCTCTCATCTTGTTCTATATCTATTCAGTATTTCAAGAACCAAAATAAACAAGAGGAGACAGTGGGCATTCTTGTCTTGTTTCTTTTTGTATCACACAGGGTTTTATTAGATGTCCACTAACAATTATTTCTGCTTTCTGTGAAATATAGAGGTCTTACCTGTTTTATAAAGTTCTATACAAAATTCATTTGTTCCAGAACTTTGAACGAAAAAGCCCAATTCAATCACAAAAGGCATTCTCTGCATCATGTCTTGTTTGTCATTGTATTGCTCCAAGTATTCCAAAATATCCAAATTTCTAATATTATCCTTTAACTGTATTTTAGATTTTTAAAAACCCTCATGAATAAATTCTTGCAAAATTATTTTCAGTCTATCAGAAAGAATAATTGTGAACAACTTGTAGTCATTATTCAATAATGATATTGGCCTATACTTTCCTATTAAAGTCAAATCTTATCCCTCTTTATATAGATAGTATAATATATGCCTCTGGCTTCTTTCCAATTCTCTGGCAATTTTCCTCCCTGTAGAATAGACTTTACCATGTTTTGTAAAGGTTGTAAAAGTTCATCCTCAAAACATTTCTTAATCCATATGTCCAGGCACCTTTCCTGGTTTAATCTTTTTTTATGGCATCAGAAACTTCCCTTATTATTATTATTATAGGTCTCTGCTTCTCTGTAATCCTGAGTAAATTTTATTTCTTTAAATATTCATCTATTTTCTATAAAGATGTCACTTCCTTTATACAATGGGAATAATATTCAATAATGAAATGCTTTTTGTATGACTGTGTTATCCATTGATACAGTATCTATGTCTTGTAATTTCAATATTCTATTTTTCTTTTTGTAATTTATATACTACCCACTTTCCTGGTTTATTTGCAAACTTTTTTTTTCTTTACACAATTCATTTTTATTTCTGTTTCTTGCTCCTAACATAGTTAATTGTTGTCATAAAAAGTTGTTCTTAATTTGTTAAGAAATACTTGTGAGAAATACTTAAGCAGATGGAACAATGGGAAAATATGTGACTGAAAGGACTGAAATTTTACACTAGAGATTTTTTGAATAAAATATAGTACATTGGTATATGTACCAGGCAAATTTTTAAGAATATATATAGGCACTTCACATTTATTTTGGAAATGTGAATAACAAAAAGGGACATTTTATCATATATGGTGGATATGTAAAAAAGCTATATAATTTTGGGTTCAAATGCATACACTGATTCAGAGGATTGTAATGACTTGAAAGCAGATATTTATTTTTGGGGATTGGTGGATAAACAATTGGAAAAAAATTATGGAAATCTGTTTTTGTACATGATAACTACAGTAAGATTATGGTATGCACAAAGATGGAGGAATGGTTGGTGAAGATGATGGAACTTGCCAAAATGGCTTAATTGATTTCTTTGAGCAGAGAAAAGGCAGTATTTATTTCTATGTGGACACCCCTTATAGACATTTTGCGTGAAAGCGCAAAAAAAACAAAGAGTTATGGGTTTAATGATTAAGAATTATAGAAAGAAAGTTAAGTTATAACTATAGAATAAGTAAGAGATAAATGTATAATGGTAGAGTAAGAGATAAATTTATAATGGTATTTATAACTGCTGTAAAAAGAGATTGGAAACTTCTATTTTGTTTTTTTTTCCTTTCTGATTTTTCTTTTTTCTTCTTGTACTTGCAGCTTTCTGACTTTCTTTTTATTTTCTTTTTCTCACTTTATATTAATTGTATTGGTTTATCTTCCTTTTTAAAAAAAATCTTTAATAAAAATTATATTAAAAAGATGTGCAAGAATACACTCATCTATATTAATAGCAACTCTAAGGTGAGAAATTTAATTGGATAGTGCTGAAAAGTGACCATAAGGGATGGGGGGCAGGGTTGAAGTTCCATCTGTCAGTGAAAAATAGTGCCCAAATCTGTATTGCAAAATCAGATGTTCATATAAACTGATGACAAATAATTGGGCAATTTTATGGAATTAAGTTCCAAAGGTTATGCAAGTATTTTTCCACACCTCTATTGAAAAAAACATTTCCCACCAACTTGACTGCTATTCTTCACAACATAGGTTTTCAAATTCTTTCAGACTATGGAACATGTTAGTTAAATAATAATAGAAATTTCTAGAATCCCTGATCAAGAGGCAAAACTAATAGTAGAAAATGTGTAATAAAATAAAACTTATTTTTAAAATGTATAAACTATTTATTATAATTTATGTATGCATATTTATATATTAAAGGTATTTAAATTTTACAAAAATAGGTACACATTACTGCTCCAGAAGGTTCCTCTGTATAAAAATAAATTGTTAATTGTAATTAACCATTATTATTTCCAGTGTACTAAAATTAAACCTAATATTCCACAATTATTTGGATGGTTTCTTCTAACAAATCAATGCTCAATTATTGGAATGTGGTTGCTTTTCCTTAGAACAGGGGTCCCCAATCCCTGGCCATGGCTCGGTACCAGGCCACAGCCCATTCGGAACCTGGCTGTGGAAGTGGTGGGTGAGTGCGCGCCCGAAGCGGCATTTGTGAAAGCAACACACGTGCATGAAACCATCCCTCTCTCCCCTCTGCTGCCTCCGCTGCTGCCGGTGGTCCACCGAGCCAGAAAGGGGGATCTCTGCCTTAGAAAACTTGCTTTGGATGCATGGCTGCATTCAAGTAAACTCTTTTTTTTTCTTTTAGTCTCTCATGGAACCCTCCAGTGGTGGGATTCAAATATGTGAACAACCAGTTCTCTGTGTGGATGCTGCTTCCGGAAGTCTATTCTGGGCTTGGGCAACAAAAAATTAGCTACCGGTTCTGCCGAAGTGGTGTGAACTGGCTGAATCCCACCACTGGAACCCTCATGCAATTCACAGACAATTTCACAGACACCATGTGAAAAGCTCATATCTCAAACAATATCTTATAATGTTCCCAGGACTGAAGGAAAATTGTGATAACGTTGCAGAGCCTTTTCTTTGTATGCAGAAAGTCTAAGGTGTTTAATCCTTGATCTTTCTAGGTAGAGTATGAAAATGAAAATTTTTCATTTGAAACCTCAAAGAACTGCTGCCAGTTCTTTGTAGACATTACTGAGCTAAACAGATTTGACTCTGACTCAGGATCAAGCAGGTTAAAGGAATGTCCTTTGTAGATAATTATTATTGTTACAGAAGGCGCAGCCAAAAAATATCCAATAGAGAAGCAAAGACCAGTGTTTTAGCTATCCATATTGTGGCAACCATGCTCTATGTTGCAGTTTCCCACTCCTATACACCCTTCCTGGAAAAATTATGCAAATGAGCATGATAGGAGCTAGAGCATGTAAAGAAAAGAATACTTTTAGACGTGCTTCTCTGGACTGTGACTGTTCCAAATGCAGCCAGTAAGGAAGTAAAGCATTATTGCTTTTACTCATCATCAAATTAACCTGCAAGTCCCATTCTGATCCTTCTGTCATGTGTTTGGGTATTTCTTAAATCTTCATAATGTTACTAAATAGCATTGCTATGCCAGATGTTATCCTTCAGCATTCCTTCAGTACCCTGCTTTGTTACCCTCTGGCAATATGGGAACTGTGCTGAATCCATCAGGACATTCTAGTTTAGTGCCATGTAGCCAACTGGATGCATTTGGGAAGCTCCTGGAGAATGATAGCCCTCTTGCATAGTCACTTCCCAGCAATCTATACAGAAAGCCTGCAGAAGGTAGTAAACATCCACTGACATTGATAGATATTAATGACCTGGACACATAAATCTGTCCAGGGCCCTGTTTCAAACTATCCGAATGGGCTGCTATTGTTACAACTGCTTGATTGTGACGGAGAAAACATTTATTTCTCTCTCCATGTTACCTGTGTCACACATGAGCCTCTATCTCTAATCTTGTTTCCCTTTATCTATTTTGACCCAAAGATTCCCAATGTAACCTTTTCTCATAATTCTAATGATTTCAACTGACTCCTTTTACCCCTTTTAAAACTCTGTAAAGTCCTTTTTAACATGACCATACATAATGCAATGTTGATCCCACCATAGAATTCTGTTAAGGATCTTGTTTCATCAACAGTTTTATTTTACTTCCCTTCCTACAGCCTTTTGTTCATAGCAGTTGCACACTGGGTTAACATTTAAATTACTGTTCCTAGTCTTATAAACCATGTCAGCAAGTTAGACTTTCCAAATCAGAGTCAGATTTCATTAATGAATAGATCAGGTTTGCATTTTTTTTGTGCCAACTTGCTTCTGCCAATATTTGACATTTTGAAGAGCATCAAGTGAAAATAAAAAATTCTCTCCTGAATGCTATGTGACCAATATCTTTTCAAAATGCATGGCTTACAAGAATAACAGACAAGACAAGGTTGTGCAAGTCCTTTGGCAGAAATTCTTGAAAATATATGAGAGTATGTATGAAGCATCTCTTTTTAAATAGTTAAAGCAGTATGTCTTTTTCCAGGTTTGTATAGCTGCTTCGGGAGCTCCTTCCAGCTATCCTTGTGTAGAGGGGGGAGGCATGGACCAGGAGTAGCACTGCAGTGATGTATATGCACAGGCCTAGGGGCAGATGCAGGTTTCCAACCTCTCCCATGAACATGTAAAAGGACATGATTGAAAAAGAGCTACTCTGGATGTGGTCTACTAGCTAGAACAGGACTCTGCGTACATGCAGTTCTAGATGAAACTAACGCATCCCTAAGATCAGTGTATATTTTGCACTGGCCAAATGAATAAATCTGTGATTCATTTTTGCATTGTTATTCCATTAATAAAAATGCTTTTTTATTAATTTGAACTGTATATCTTGGGAAATATCTCAACGCATCTGAGACTAGATGTAGTTATTAGGGATGGTTTGTAATGTACTAAAAATCATTTAAAATCTGCCCTAAATTAAGGATAAAAAGTCCTGAATTCTTTTACACAGGATTCTCTTTTGTAAAAAAAAAAAAAAAGTGCTGTAGTATTTAGTCTATGGGAGAGTCAGCACTAGAGTTAATTTATAACTAAAACAAATGAATCTATAAAAAGAAGAACAGTTACATAAGTAAGTCAAGAGAAAAGAAGGGTAGATAAGGGCTATCTGAACCTGTTTGATCCCAGTGATTTTATGACCAAGGAATTCAATTATAGGTGTGTTGAGCACAGCAAATCACAGTTCTCTAAATTAATGGGGCACAAATATCTTTATCAAATTCTACATGTATTCATATGCTGCAAAGTTCAATCTATCCTCCCGTAAATAAATTCCTTGGAGGTGCCCTGGGCAACTCTGCTGAAACTGAATGGTTCAGCTGAACCATTTTTCAAACCTACTTACTGATATAAAGCCTAGCATTAAGTACAATAAACTAAATCAATTGATTTTTCCTTTAGAGAAATATTTGATTGCATTGGCAGCATTTTGCTTCTGTAGGCCTCACAATAATTAGTGCTTAGGAGGCAAAGGACACAAATAATGTTGCAGGTAAATTGCATCCAATTCTATGCATGTATTGCCTGGGTTCTTTGTTCTGCTCTGGTGGGATTATTTAATATGGCTTTTGCTTTATTTATTTAAAACACATTAAGGTTTACTATGCATTAACTTCTGTTATCAAACGTTAGGTTATCTCCTTAGAAAAGGAGTCATTTTTAAGTCATGTTTGAGAGAGACTCAAAGAGATCCTTATGGTCTTATAATTCAGTAATAGGATAGGGCAGCACAAACACATTTATAATATTACCATTAATGCTATGGGGAATAATTAGGACTAATTCTGTAAATGGGGTTTCAGGTTTAGGCTGTTTTCAAAGAAAATCATACTCCCATCCTGTTGAAATGAGGTACACCTAACATTGTTCCATTTATTTTGACGGAACCTAAGTAGAATTTAGTTTATTGAAATTGAAGCTTTTGAGTTTATTAATAAAATATTGACAAAATTATATGTTTTGAATAAAAATTAAAATTTATGTCACCATCCTACAACTAGAAGAGTTAAAAAAAAAACATCTTTGTACATTTTTGCTTTCTTTTTTCAACACATCATATGACTTTCCTCTTGATCCCTAGGGATCCATTCTTTAGATATCTATCAAGACCTCGGTGTTGATGTACTGCAGAAATATATGCTATTGCTTTTTCCAGAATTTTGTCACTGCTGTTTTCCTTATCTGTGAAGGAAGCTCAGTTACTCCCAATGGAGAAATTTTATGCTAGCTTGGTCTTAAAATAAAGTTCTTAAAAAAAAATCTGAGGGAAAGGTCATATCCTAATAACTATGACAATCTAAATTCCCAGGGAGTTTGAGAATGATGCTGCAGACCACAGCACTGACAGCTTTCCAGTAATAGGTTGCTGGAATGCTGCCAGGGAAAGTTATTTGCACCGAAGCAGAATTACAGTAGTGGAATACAATACAAGCAAATGATACATAGTGGGTCTTTTTTTTCCTCTTAGATTAACATTTGCAATTTCTCATTGGTTTTTAAAGTTCTCTTGTGATAGTGCTGTTGGCCAAAGCTCCTGGTCATTTGCGTCAGGAGTTGATGTAAAGTCAAGAAGAAACATGTTTTTTATCTGTGGGAACAGGAACCAAAGGTGTTCACAGCAAGAGGACTCTAGCATTGATAGGAATGAACTGGGCATATTCTTGTTTTTCCTTTGTGGAAAAAAATAAGGAAGTTATTAATTTACTAATTAATTAAACCTGGAACTGTCAGTGTATCATATATTCAGAGGTTACAGATATGGAAAAATAATTTATACGGGCTGTTTGCAGATTGAACATTCCTGCTAAAATCAATGAAACTTTTTCTTCTTATCTGGGGGGACATTTTCATTGTGTCCAGAAAAGGAAGCTTTAAACATTGGGACCCTGCAAATAAAAAATTACATCCCCTTCAACTTCATATTTTAATAATTAAAAAAGCTGTTTTTCCTTATTAAACTAGAACCTAGTTTGTCCATCTGACATGAAACTGATAAAGTTTGTCCATCTGACATGAAACTGATAAAGAAGCTTAATCTACACCAGGGTTCTTCAAACTTGGCCCTTTTATGACTTATGGATTTCAACTCCCAGAATTCCTCAGCCAGGCACACTGGCTGAGGAATTCTGGGAGTTGAAGTCCACAAGTCATAAAAGGGCCAAGTTTGAAGAACCCTGATCTACACCATGGGACTATGCTGAGCTTAAATAATATGGTAAGCTCATAGGAAGAGTAGAGAGGTAGTACCAGAAGTATTGTTAAAGTTCTCTAGTTTTTGTTTGCTGACCATAAACTAGAATGACATCTGTCTCTAAGTTGTATTTTTATATTTGTAACTTAGCCTTGGAAGTAATAAAAATAGTTAATACTTTAATGCAGGGGTCTTCAAACTTGGTCCTTTTATGACTTGTGGACTTCATCTCCCAGAATTCCTCAGTCAGCATGCCTGGCTGAGAAATTCTGTGAGTTAAAGTCCATAAGTCATAAAAGGACCAAGTTTGAAGACTCCTGCTTTAATGTAATTAATGTATGTGCATTTATTTATCATTAAATTTATATATTGCCCATCTCATTATCAAGTGACTCTGGGAGGCTTACCTTATGCATGTGACGCATGAGGACTATAACAGTCCTGTAAAATTGATCAGTGGTGTATTGCCATATTGCAAATGGAAAGAGTGGATTGCCAAATTTATTTCCTGCCTCATGGTCCCTTAAGTACTATTCTACACTATGCTATACTATGCTACACTAATTCTCTGTGCTACTTATTAAACCATAATCAGCCATGCTTGAAGAAACTTGTTAAACCATAAGCTCAGGCCTGCTAAAATTAGTTGTAGTGAGCTCATTGTCAAGGTTTCTGTGCATGCTTTGTGATGTCTCTCTATGCCCACCACATAGTTTCGCAATTTTTTTCCAATATGTATCATACTGTCTTCATGTGCTCATGAAATAAGCAAACTCATCTCTTCCCACTCACTTTTTTCCTCTTTAATGTGGAAGTGACTTTTTTCCACTTGCATTCCTCTGTAGGCTGTTTGATCATGGTTAAGAAACATGAGAACTTGTAGCTAGCAAAGTAATATGCTAATTTTTTCCATTGATTTATTGAAGACATAGCTGAATGAAAGTTATATTTCAATATTATAAACATTCACAAGGGGTTAAATTTATGTATGCCTTTTTATGAAAATTATTTTAACTGGGTATTTTGTTTTATTTGTTACTCTCAGATTTCAGAAATCTGAAAGCAACAAATTTAAACGTAGTTAGTAAATTATTATGAACTGATACATAGGAAACATTAAATTCTGAAGGAAACTTCAAATCTACACCATGGGTATGATTTTATTTTTTCTGAACAACAGGCACACAAGAGGATGAATAAAATAAAACTGGACATACATTTTTACATAATACATCACAATATATACCCTTTGGGAATAGTGCCATAATTTCCAATTTCAGCAAAAATTGGGATATGTTATCACAGTCTAGCATGCAATTTATTAGTCTATAAATTGATATGATTGCCTTTCTTTCTGGCATAATCTCAAAAATCAAAATTAAAAATAGCTATTTTTATCACTTGAAGTTGCAGGTCATGCCAGAGGTTGATCACTACTGTACCTTCCTTGCAATTATAAAATCATGAACTGATCGTCTAGATGTGCCAAAAAGCAAGGAAACTTTTTTAAATATCTGAATTATGTTTTCAATAATTAGACAACTGTTTTCCTTATCTGCAACTATATGCTCTGTTAATTATCCTTAACATCTAATCCCTCATGTCTCCAAATCTGGCTCTCATTTCCTCCACTTTTTTATTTAATATAATGCCATTATAATAAAAATGAAATAAACTCTGCTAGATTCATTATGTTTATTCATAATTAGTAATTTACTCAGAATATTAACATTCAATTTTACTACCTGGGAATTTATAATACTCCTAACAAGATGTCATTTAAAGCTGAAAATTCATGTCAGTTTCTGTTGTCTACGTTACAGATTTTAAAAGTTCTATCTGTATGTCTATCTGGCTAAACTTCCGGTTTCTATCCCAAGTTGACATTCCAGAAATGGATGACCATGGTTGGAAACAGTTTGCTTCTTGGAAATAATATTAGAATGCTTGCATTTGACTTACTTCACAGGACAGGAAGGGCAGGATATGAAATGATGTTGCCTCTAAGGACCCTTGTTGGATATAATTTTTTTTCCAGTTGGAATTTTGAATATAAAAGGAATGTGGGAAGAATCACATCAGCCCTGACCTGCCTTTACTGTCTAAATTTATGGGGCTTCATCACTCTATTCTTTTAAAAGTGAATTTGCTTTCTGTGTTTTCAGTTCTTCAGTAAACTTTGTTCCCTCTAAAGTGCCACTGAATGATCTCAGAGATGTAATTTTAAATTTTAATACTTTCAAATAATAAAATGCACAATCACTTTCCAGTTACGTAATACAACCCACTACTGCCACATGATCTTTTCTGGTAGCAGCATCTGGCATGTTGCAGAAGTAACAAAAAGTCACCATGAGAATGTCTCAATTCCTTAAACATGCCTTCCTTAAAGGATTTATCAACCTTATATTTTTCATTATCCCTAGATTATAGATACCTAGTTCAAAAATTCCATATCTGTATGTTGAATTGTGATTTATATGGAAAATAATGTTGAAATATTCCAAAACGTTAACAAACACTATGAAAGATTTAACTATAGCAGTTGAGGTCTTAGAAGTTTTTAAATTTAAGTTTAGAATAGCAATACAAATGAAATGTATGTAGTGGGGAAAAAGGCATAATCTGTAATATAGAAGCAGTTAACTTGAATTCTTTGTGGCAGTGATATGTGACACAAGGATGACCTGTGCAATTGGCAAATACTTCAGTTATTCACTAGAACTATACTCACTGTGTAGCTCATCAATTCACAAACTGGATGGTGACAGACATTTTTGAGATTGCATCAAATCATAGAATTGGAAAAAGCTCTGGATCCCATCAGATCCAATCCCCTCTCAATGCGTAATTGTAATAGACGCATCTATTCCTGTGTGGAGTTTCATATATTTAAAGCCATTATCATGTTTCTCATTCATTGTTTCTTCTTCGATATAGTTACACATAACCTTTTATGTTACAATTTTGTTGTTAGACTCTACAATACTGGTCAGCTGGCTCTAAATTTAGGTACATAAAATGTAACTATGAACAGACCATGAAATAGCTTAGAGGGTGCACATTTTTCAAATATTTTTCAGATATCTGGGCATTGTATAACCATAAAGTATGCAAAATGCTACTACTTATGCTAAAATCTCATGCCACTTAAAGGACTGATCCTAGACTTTTAAACCATATTTTGAATGTCAGCATGCTAAATAAAAACAGCAAGAATCACAGACTTCCTCCTTTTGCCGTTTTTAAAGCAAGACACTTCGACTTCTGCCTTGTTTGAGAAATCTGATCTAAAAGATGACTCAGGATATTGACATTAGAAATTTTAACTTTTGCTTACGCATTTACATCCTGCTTGATACATATACTAAAATCTTCAAATTATTTTATTATATAATCCTTACAAAAAAGAGCAATATTCTTTCTGTCTGTATGAAATGTTTAATATTTAATGTTTGGCCTACAAATTTAAATAATTTCTGATAGAATGAGATTCATATATCCTTTGTTATGAAAAGGTACAATCAGTCATGAACAGTCAACTCCCCTGTATATATTCCCCTCGCTCCCCAGCTACAAATTACAACACTTCTTCTTTTAGACAAGGGAGAGGATAAAATGTAATAAATAATATCAGAATGACAGATCAGAACAAATAATTTGCAAGCAAAATGAGCTTTGCCTCAGATAAATCCTCAGCAAGCATCATTTGTCAGCTGTTGGTTTGCTCTTGTTTTAATCATATGAAATATACACTTGAGTATTCTTAAAGAAACAGACATTTGCCAAATAAGCTGAGTCACTAGGAGAAGAATGGACTCACTGGGCCATATTTTCTGGTGGCCAGCCACTTCCCCCCATCCTACAAAATGAAGGATAGCTACCTTTTTGTCCAGAAACTTTGTACTTAAATTTGCCTGCTAATTATACCATTTCCTGCTTCTGATGGAATGAACACTAGTCAATACATACCTTCCATACCTTATTAGTGTTAACTGCAATGCTTTTTTGTCATAGAATGCACCAGAATGGTGTTCCGGCACCTTTTTTTGACAGATTTTCCAAGTTTTAAAAGTAACATGTAGACTTGAATCGCCCTGTCAAGCGTAGCAGATCGGCGGCAAAATCATCAAAACGGTGCATGCAGGCTGCTTGTGTGTCAAGTCCGATGCATGCGTACTTCGTCCATGCTGGTTGTGATGGGCTGCTCGGCTTCTGGCACTGCTCGGCTTGTGATTGGTCATGGGGTCGCGTGCTGAGTGCTTACTGCAGGCGGCGACCGTTATGTTTCGTTACACAATTGATGTGTGTGGGTGTGTGTACAGTGATTGACTATGTGCAAAAGGTAAATAATTTCTTTATTTTAAAAAATTGTTGGTGAATTGAAAATCTTTTGCCTTAAATACAATAAATTAAATTTATGTTAAGAACTGAATATATAATTTCTTTAATAAAAGATCAACAAGATGTGAGTTCCGGCATCTTTTTTCTTACGAAAAAAGCACTGGTTAACTGTACCAACATACCAAATGTGTCTTTTTTTTTTAAATTTAGTAACACAAGAGAAAAATGGTTGCAGTTCAGATTCACTGTACTGAAGAAAAAATCTCAATAGAAGTAATTGAATTACACCCACATACAGAAGTGCACACACATTATGCTTCTTGAAGTAATAAATGCAGTGTTGTAGGCAGATACATGTTAATACAAGTTGGCATTCTTTAGATGTGATTTCTTCCGTTCAAAAGTGTGGTTGGCTGAAGAAAGCTAGGCTTATCAACAAAAAAAATGATAGATTATATTTCCTTGAAATAGCGCAAGTAGAATAAAAATTTGCTAAGTAGACTCCCACATATGTATTATTACCATATGCATTACATAGACAAATTGTTCACATTCCCTCCATGTATCTATATATGTCTGGTGATCAATGACACATCAATCAGGGATAGTGTTTCCCATCTGGGCAGTAAGAGAAAGTCACATGGCAAATGTTGCACATAAAGTGGTACAGACATTTACATGGAGGTGAGAAAGAGAGATCAATCTGGTGTGGTTATTCCCTTATGCCTTGTTTCACCTCTAGCAGGGGATGAGGAACCTGTTCGGTATAGCTATAAAACTAGCTTTATGGAGAGTTATTGGGTCTACTACTGTCAGCCTCAGAATTATTTTGGACATGTGGGACTCCATCATGGTCAGCTTTTGGGAATGAAGAAACTTGAGGCCTTCCAAAAATACTGAAGTGCTCAGCAGCCCCAGGTAGCCATGATGAAAACATTAGGAGAAGAGGCTTTCTAGTTTAGCAACATTGGAACATCCATAGATGCTTAGGCAATATTGAGCTTCAGGGTTTAGCAACTGTGGTCTAGATAGCCGGGATACTCCAGTATATCAACCATACATTTTCCAATCTTAGCATATATATTTTTCTAGATCATCTGCCCAAAAAGAGAGTGATTTACTCCCTCTTGATTTTTTTTCCTGCTTTGGATCTCTTAAAACGGCGAAAAAGGAATTGCTATGAAAATGAAAGTATTGTAACTTTTTGTGCGTGAAAGAAGGGGTTGTTCATTAGTTATTTAGGTTTATCTGTTTCTCTGCTTTGGGTTTCAGAGAGTTACATACAAGCTCTTGAAGGAGTTGCTTAATATTGATATTGTTGGCTCTGGATATTATTAGGTATGTTTTATCTCATGTAAACTTTTGTAAATGTTTTAAATAAGGGTTGTAGATGAATTTCTGGTGTTGTGCCAGAATGTATTACAATTCTGGTTATTGTATTTATAATATCTGTTCTGCAGACTGCTTTAGTGCCATATGTTTTGTGATGTGTGTGTATATACTATAATAGGAAGTGGTATTAAAAGCCTGTTAACCATAAATGTACAACTAGTCCTTGTTTAACAACTGCTTATTCAGTGAATATTTGAAGTTACAACTGTGCTAAAAGACGGTAAGTCCTTGTAGTTGTTGCTGTCAAGCATCCCTACGATTATATAATCGCAATTTGGATGCTTGGCAACTGGCACACAATTATGATGATCACAAATTCCTCAGTCACGGTATCACCATTTGCAGTCTTCACTGCTCTCTTCCCATAGGCAAAGTCAGTGGGGAAGCCAACAGGAAGTCAGAAATTTTGTGATGTCACGCCTTATGGCCATGCAGGGTTCAATTAAGAATGGCAACTGCACCTACTGCAACAGTGATCGTAATTCGGCATGATCACATCACATAGCATTTTATGACTGTGTTCCTTAGTGGTGATGTTGCTGATCCTAGTTACCATCATAAAGCGAGGATTACCTATAATGTCTGCCACTAAAAAAGATATGGTTATGATTTCAATATTAAAAATTTAGCTCATTGATAAAAATTAAGAATACAATTCCTAAGCATGATTATAGTCATGTTCCACTGATTTGAATGGGACTGTTTGCAAATACAGGTAATCCTTGACTTATGACTGCTTGTTTAATAACGGTTCAAAGTTATGATGGTCTTGAAAAAAGTGATTTATGACCTGTCTTTCAAGGTAAACCATTGTACCAACCCTATGGCTGCTCATGTGATCACAATTCAGGCACTTGGCAACCAGCTCGTATTTAAAACCAGTTGCAGCATCCTATGGTCACCTGATTGTGATTTGCGACCTTCCCAGCCAGTTTCTGCCAATCAGTGTAAATTGGGGAAGCCAGATTTGTTTAATGACTATATGATTCATAATGACCACGTGATTCACTTAATGAATGCAATAAAAAATGTGAAATTGGTCACATGATGATAATCTATAGAAATAGTAAATAAATATGTATAGCTATGCTAATTCAGCTGTCCCATCCTGGCATTCCTAGATTTTTCAGCTGGGGATTATGGGTTGTAGTCCAATGCAAATATTGGATTACCAGTTGAGGAACTTTATTTATGATAAGAATGTAAAAGTTTCTATTTTTATGTGTTGCTGAAATAATGTAAAAACTCTGCAGTACCAAAAGTTTGTTCCATTTGCATGAGTTCCTACTTATTATACATAAACTTAAATTATAGGAGAGAAAAACTTTAGTTGATCAAGTCTGCTTTAGTATTGCTCCCTAAAATTTTTTCCGATTTGGGACTTTTTAAATGCAAGTAGATCAATAAATGTGCTCTAATTTTTTATCATAAGAGGAAGCAAAAGTTTTAAAACTAAGCTCAAGTAAACAAGGGATAATGGTTTAGGGCAGGAGTAGGGAACCTTGACTCTTTTATGACTTGTGGACTTCAATACCCAGAATTCCTGAACCAGCCATGCTGACTCAGGAATTCTTGGAGTTGAAGTCCACAAGTCATAAAAGAGCCAATGTTCCCTACCCCTGGTTTAGGGAATTATGGAGGTCATCCATGGAAATCGAAGAGAATTGTATGGAGAAAGAGGAGAGCTTTTCTGATTTTATAGGCAAGAAGGAGGATTTTACTTTTGTATCTGTGTGCAGTTCTCTTGTGGAAAGGTTAAATAAAGTGATTTGACATATGGGATTTAGATTTATACTGACTTTCCTGAGCCTATTATAACCTCATTTAAATGCCTTCTGAAAAATAGGTGTTATAGCATTGGTCAAGTCCCCCTCCATGTCTGCCATTTTGTGAATAAGCAATACTCATTCTTTGCAACATACTTTACCCATTTTTAGTGAAAGCACTAAAAGCACCTGATATAGCACTACCTAAACAGGGTGTGGACTCCTAATACAAACCAATAAATGTTTCAAGCTACAATCTGAAATGTTCTTACTAAACAATAAAGCCTACTGAACATAGCAAGTCTTGCTTCTAAGTAAACATGCACATCATTTTGTTTTGTTAAATTAGTTCCACAGAGAAAAAGACACCCAATATTGCTTTCATCTTGCATCAGATGACATTGAGACAGAATCTATCGCAGGATAAAAGTTGTAGGTGCTACTTTCCATGAATCATTTCATTAACTATTAGTAGATGTCTGCTGTGTCACAGTTACGTAATCAGGAAAAAAAGGCCTTTTTAGCAGAGACCTTTGCTCCTGCTGGTAAATGCTTAGAACTCATTGTGCCAAGCAATTAAATATGACATTCGCTATCTGTTGCATTCTGTTACCCATCTCTAAAAATTGCACTGCATTGCAAACCAAGTTATTTCTATAACTATAGTAAAACTTCACAGGGAAACTTTTTTAATGACTAGAGTAGACTAAGGTAGCCAATACACAGGCTGCATTCAACCGAGATATATTTTGGTGGGCTCCACAACAATTTTGTGTCTTTATGATCACACCTCTGAAATTCAGCTATATGGCTATTTTGATGATGCATATTTTTTCAGCCTCCGGCTACCTATTTATATTACTTTGAATGAAAATGCTGTTCAGTGCTCCAATCCCCCCAAACTGAATTTTAAACCTGACTCCAAGCTATTTATACTTTTGATTTCCATTTGTGTCTAGTATAGGTCATGAGGAAATCATGTGCATTATCTAGCTATCAGTCTATCTATCATTTTTATTTCTAAGGCTATCCACTTGCTAACAAATCTGGGCAACCTGGAATTATTATGCAAATGAAGTAAGTGTTATGTTAGTTGGGTTACATAATTGCTAAATCTAATAAAAATTGTATTATTAACATTAGTGACACAATGTCATTTCTCCCCCCCCCCCGCCCCGCCCGCAGACATCCATAACTATGGTCACCACTATTTCCCCATAGACATGCAACATTTGAAAAAAATGGGAGGGAGGCGAGCAAAGTTTATCTCCTCAAGAAATAAAGCCGTACTTTTTCTTGAGACAGAACATTAAAATTTTCAGAACAATTTTTAATGGAGAAGGTTGTATGTGATGTTTCGTGAGAGGGGGGAATAGAGGAGTTGAACTTTCACCAGGGCATTTTTCTTATATTAATTTCTTTTAAACTCTGTTTTTCCCAACAGAGAAGAGTATTTTATTAGATGTATATCCCACCTTTATGAATTTGCAACATGCTCCCTCTTCCTGTTATCTGCACAATAACCGCTCTGTAAGTTGGGTTGGACTGAGCGAGAATGACTGGCCCCAAATCATCCAGCCAGCTTCAAGGCCTAAGAGAGACCTCATAATCTTCTGGTTTCTGAGTCAAACTGGCTCTCTTAATAAACTAAGCTACAAAACAGTGGAGAAATTATGGCCTTTGCCCTAGGCATGCACTTGTTTTATCTGCAGACGAAGTACGTATTTCAACCGGTACCTTCTGGAGATTTATAAACTGAATCCTCTGTTTAAACCTGGATGCCCTTATTTGGTTTCACTTATGGATGGCCAAGGCGCACACATACACATTGGAAAACTGTAAAAAAAACAAAACCCTCATTAGAGCTCTCACAGATCCTGAAATTCATATCGAATTTCTATCATGTTTAATTATTTTATTATTGTTTTGAAGGTTTAGCATTGCCTTTTGTAAGGGTTGGACATCCCCATCTGCCAACTTGTCCATAGCCTATTAACATGTCACATTTTATTTATTTGTTTATATTTCATATTTCTAAATTGTCATTTTCCTTCAAAGAGAGGTTCTGGGCAGTGTACAATATAATATCAAAAAGGGGGAAAAATCCTAAGATGTCCATTTAACATCGTATTATTACAAGCGGGGACAGCTCTCAACAGACTAGGCAACCCCAGGGTTGTGTGGTCCTCTGTGCCCCCCCACGCAAAACTGTAGGGCCAAGTTTTGACCTATTTATGGAAGCCAAAAGATTGGGGTTTTCCTTCACCTCTGCGGGTAAGGTGTTCCAGAAAGTAGAGGCAGAGGGCTCTCTTCTTAGACCCCGCCAGTTGAAATTGTTTGACTGATAGTATCTGTAGCTTACCTTCCCTGCCTGATCAAGTGATGGGCTTATGAGATGGGGTAAAGTCAGTTCTGCAGGTAATCTGGTCCTATGCCATGTAGGGCTTTATAAGTGATAACCAACACCTTGAATTGGACCCAGAAGCAAACTGGTATCTAGTGCAATCTGCAGAGCAAGAGTGTTATATGTGCCCTTCTTCGGGCACCCAGTATAGCTCATGCAGCCGTACTCTGCACCAGCTGAAACTTCCAGATATTTTCAGAATTATTAAATAGCTCCATGTAGAGCCTGCTGCAGTAGTATAGAGGGGCTTATCCACAGCCACATAACATACATAACATACTATCTAAACTGTGTATGTAACAAACATATTAGAACATGAGCTTCTATTTTCTAATAATCAGAGATCTCATATTGGTTCTTATCTAGTGGAAAATATGTTTTAATAAATGGAAACTTTTCCAAATACCCTGAAATATTCCTAAGGATATAAGAATTATATTATGTTTTTGTTACTAGTGAAGCATAAGCATGAGGATTACCCAATCTATTGCATCATTATATTATTAATGCTGTAGTTATGTATTATACTTAATTCAGTGGGGGGAAAGGGTATTTCCATTTTGTGAGATAATAAATATTAGTAGGAAGAAATTGTAAGCATGAAAAAATGTCCTGTTTGCATTCCATAAATGAATTTTGTCTTATTATTCATACAACATAAAGCGTGGTGGTCACCTAGTAGCTAATCCCTGCCCAATACCAAAATCCATCGTTGCAGATCCCTGATAGATGGCCGCCCAGCATCTTTTAAACACTTCCAGCAAAAGTGTGTCCACTTCTAAGATCTTGGTTACCAGCAGACATATTTCCCTTTGTCTGTGGCCTTCCTAAAGCTTTATGCCCAGGGCTAAATACACTGATTGATGCAGTGACTTTAGTAAGTACTGGCAACTAAGAATTCCATCCTTAAGAGCACACAAGTTAATATCCATTTCAAGCCTGTGTATTAAGAAGAAAGAAAACTCAAGAGCTAAGGAAGAACTATTTACACAGTCTTCTTTAAGAAAATATATTTGTGCAGTGTATTCTTAATCTAGCAAATAAAAGGATAAGATTATCTTAACTGGGCTAATATTTGGGGAGGATCAATCCGCCTTTCCACTAGAATCTATTTACAGATTACAAACCAATATCCACTGAAATGTAGAATAGACCTATAAAAAGATAATGTACACTATATCTAATGATCCATCGGGCTACCAATAGACCCAACACATCCTATAATGAAGTCCTATGGGCTACTCCTCTATCCTTGTACAAAAATAAAGGCTGTCACACGATTCACTTGAAGGGGTTTTTATTTGCATTTCCTTTCCACCATCACTTCTCTGTGTGGAAGTCCATTCAATCTGACCATGAATGAGTAGATTTCCTAATAAAATTTGGGGCAGTGAAATAATTTACAGTATAATTTAAATCCTTTAAGTGTTTTCCAGTAAGGACTGACTAGAAGTTAAGAAGGATTTTTTTTCTTTTACAAGTTACTATGACCTAAAGTTTATGTCTGTGCTTAAAGAAGAGTCCAAAGCTGGCCAACCCAAAAAGATGCTTATCCTTTTCTAGCCATTTAGAACCATGATGTGTTTTTAAAAAGACATTCATATGATTATGAAAACAGAGAAGAAAAAGTTATACAAGAAGAGAATATATTCTGTGACCATGGAAATGATGATCTAGCAGTCTATGTTTTCAGTTTAAAGGTCTGAATATTGGATAGGACATTTGTAATAGTGTAGTATCATTGGTACTGAAATAGAATATTTAAACAGAAGAGAGGTTTAAATAGTTAAAGGGGTTTATGGTGGCGCAGTGCTACATGAATGTACTTGAAATTGCTTTACCAAAGCTCTTACACTGATTATTTATTGTTTATTTAAATAATTTAGAAGCTGCCCAATTTTTGAAAATTCTGAGCAACCTGTAGTTAAAAAAAAGTAGGAACAATACAAAAATAGTAATCGTGGAAAGGTAGAAAAATAGAAATGATTCTAATAGAAAGAAAGCTTGAAATGATAGCATACTGGAGCTGCTTCATAAAAATGGCTGATGTAAGTTGACTTCATGGTGAAATAACTTGAAAATTATCTATTAAAAAGCTGCTGTTGTTTCAAAGTTGTCCCATGTTGTAGATGTAGAAATCTAAGTACTAGCAATGACACTATAAGCAGCCTAAGATTCACTGAAACTTACTCTCAAATTAACATGCTGAAATTTCTATTAAACTGATAAGGACAAATTTGGAAAAGCCATTTTGCAAACTTTTTTTCCTCTCTTGTTACTAGTTCACCTTCAAGTACATTGGATTAAACTGCAAACATTTCCCAGCTCTGTTTCCGAAAAGAAGATGACTATGAGTAGCCTTTGGCAGCAGAACTATTGTTTTTTAAAATCAGTTTATAATTTCACCTGCAAAAATACTAGAGTTTTGTATCTTGAGAATTCACTGTGCTTAGGTGAGTGACATCTGACTGCCATCCAGTGCATGTCCAAACATGATTAAATTTGATTGATTTTAAACTACTTGAATACCGCAGTCCTGTACAGATATATATACTCAGAGAATTCTGAAGTTCACATATCAGAAAGGAATTAAAGTTGGCAAAGAATAATTTATACCAGTGAAAATCACTGAGTAAACTTTGCATATCAGTCTAATGCATCTTAAAAATGTTTACATACCTAAAATGGTAAAATAACCCCATGAATAATACTCACAGTTTCCTGGAAGAAGGTGGAAATTTCTGTTTGTGTGTTGTGTGTGGTTGTTTAACAAGAGTATAAAAGTGAGCTTAAAGGAAAAAAAATCATTTATTTTCAGATCTGTATTTAAGTGTGTTCTTCTAGCCAAAAAAAGAATTTTCATTTAGTTCTGTCTTGCACTTTCTTCTACTACATTTTTAATTCAGAAAATTGCTTTTACATGCTAATTTAACTCAAAATCAAATTTATAACTTTTTACGTCTGTTTTCTGTTAAAGCATTTATATATGTAACAACCTTGGCTGGAAGCAGATTTCCATGTTTACTGTAAAGAATGGAGGGAAAAAGATGTATTTCAAAAGTAAAGAAGTGTGTTGGCTTTGGAGGAAGTACCTGTTAGAACTTGAATGGCCTGAATGACAAATTTTGTCTGTCGTTGTATTATGTAAATTTTTGGCCAAGTTTTCCATTTTTTTCTTTAAGGGACTGTGAGCTTGCTTTAAAACCGGAAAACAAGATGCTGTCATCTGAATGGCATGCACTTAATTTGGGGTATTTCAGTGGTTTTTTTTAGTGCAAAGCAAATGCTCGGTCCTTGAGGTCTTCTCAGTACTAACTGCTGGTAATCAATTAAAGACCTCCCAAGGCCTTCCAGAGCTCTTGTAGATTCAGAGTTTTTATACAAATTGGAAACAATTGCTTACAATCCAAGCAATCTTATTGCAGTTATGAGATAATGGTAATGTAAAATTGCTAGGAAGTGGGTCAAAAAGTACTAACAGAAAATAATATTTGGTTAAAAAAAATGATACAAAGTCCAGATTATATTTTGATAATGGGAAGTCTGTGAATCTAGATTTACATAATGTAATAGAATTTTATGGCTGTTTATTAATGCAAGCCATGTTAATCGGTGATTTTACTTGATGGGAGTCTACAAAGCCATAATCAAATGAGTGGTGTTTCCTAAATAGTATTATATTTAGGAGGAAAAGTACTCCAAAAACTATTGTAAAATGCTACCATTTTATTTTTACCTGCCCTTTGAACTTTAATAAACTATGACTAAAAATACACACATCTCCTTTTCCTGTGTAATTGAATGCATCAGGTAAGCTTTGTGTAATGCTGTGCTCCCTCTGCTGATTTTACAGTACCGTAAACAAATAGCTGTGAAAGGGAATTGTCTCGCTGAAATGAATGCCCAGAAGAAGATGCTATGTGTTAGGAGAAGGTATACAACCTTAGGTGCTAGGACTACCTGCAGCCCTTGGGTTTGGTTCCCAAAGACCTCCAAAGTTTGTTATCAAATTTCTAATAAAACAGAAGATGAAAATGATGTGCAGGCATCCATACAGGAGGACAAGAGGCAAAATATTTGTCACAATACAACAATTATAACATATTTGCCTCAGATGTTTGGATGAAAATACCTGTGAACATGGTGTCAGATGCTGTTGTCATCTTGACACGATCTTTGCTGAAGATACCTGTCTTGAAATGTTACTATATTAACTATCATAGCTGTGCAACAGTTTGGAATTGAAGAGGACAAGGTGCTTTGGGGCAATTATACATGTAGCAAGTGTAAGAATACTGTTTTTCTCTTCAAATTGAAAGCACTGTACAGCGCAGTTAACTAGATCTAACTTAAATTGCATTTTTAAAAGGTGATTAAAACTAGACTTTGGCCTGGCACCACTAACTATTGTGTGACGTGAGGTCCATGCACATCATTCAAATCCACACATGGCCCATTAAAAAGCCAAAGAATTGATCAATCAACCCTCTATCCCTTCTGATAGAATCTTCCGTATTCTACCATTCTTTCTTTCAATGTCATAGATTTTGTACAACCAGTGTGAAATTAGGGATATGGTTGCCCATGTTCACAGGTCTAGTGATAGTGTTCTGTTTGGTGAAAAGAAGTTATGTCTAGAATGCAGTGCAACAGGACAATCAGGTTAACAGAGGGAAGCTTCTTCATTATATGGGGTAAACGCTGAACAAAACGTTGTTAGCCTATTTATTATTTATTGCCGTAGCATAATCCCCACCAGATATATTGAATGACAGTTCCCTTGATTCCTAGCTGGTTTTTTTAATTTAGCCACACAATTAAGGAGTGGTAGAACCACACATCTGGAGGAAACACATTTCTAGAAGACAAAGTATGGGAGTCTAAGGGATTATGGGAAGTTTTCTTCCTATGTAAGCTCGGGGCACTTTGGCCGAAGCATTTTAAATTACTATTGTTTAAATATATCCCAGAGTTCTGTGATTCCATTAACTAATTTATTTCCCAATTGGCTGTGGAGCAGTTGAAACCATTGCAAAGTTAGGTGGTGGTGGTTTCTTCTGAGACACCATGGCTCCATTTCCCATTGGAAGGAGCTATTATCTCCACCGCCTCTCTCTTCCTTAGTTTCAGTTCTTGTAAGGGAAATCTAGCCCAATGACTTTACTGTCTCCCTCAGAAACCCAACTAAAAGGAGCATTGGTGAAATTGACTAAAGTTAGCTAGGAACAGCCATGGAAAGCACTAATCTTAAATTATTAGTTGAGTTCCTCTTTAACGTGGAGTGAAAATAATTTTTTGTTGTTGTGGCAGTCCTGTGGCTCTACATCATCTTTGGCAATAGAGACAGTAATTTTTATTCTTTGCCCTCAGCATTTTGTGAAGCAGCTAATAATCTACTGATTTTTTCTGAGAGTTGCAGAAGTGAAAAAAAAGACAATGTGGAAGTGTGTGTGGCCAATAGGATGGGCTTGCCTTACCCAGTCCCATGTGCACTTTCTCAAGAGGGCACTGGAGACCCATCTCCTATTTTTTGTCATATTCTGTATTCCCCTTATGCAGTTAGTAATGCACAGTGCTGTCCTGTTCATTGCCCTTTTTCTATTCCTTGAAAGTAAAATAAAAAGAAATGAAACTCGTTGCCTCCCATGGCTACCAATTCATTTGCGCTGAGTATACTTTAATTAATGGTGAGAGTGTGGAATAAAAGGTACTGCAATTGAGTTAAAGACTCCTGGATGATCTTTGGGATCTACTTGCCCATTTTCCTTTTCACTTGAGTTGAGGGTGTGACTGGGAAAGAATAAGCTGTAAGCTTAGGAACCCAACAGTGATGTGAATGTATTCACCAGGATGCTGTCATTTGCCTATGTTTTGAATTAGAAATGCCTCATTTTCAGTTAGAAACAGTTGTTTTGTGCTACTTCAGTCCTTTTAAAAGTGTTTTAACTTCAAAAAAGCTTCTTTCAAGATCGAGACACTTTGTAAGGGATTGAAACAGCTCAGTTTGAAACATCTGTTTCAAATTAGAGAAATTGTTTCAAATTCAAAAGGGAACAATTTTCATTTGAAATGATTTGCACACCCATACATTCATTGCGTGGCTAAATTGGGGGAGTGTGGTTATTACTTGTATCAACATTTTTAGATGGTAGTGAACTGATTGTTAATCATAGTAAAGTTTTCTTTCTTTTTTGTTGCCAAAGGATACTGGATCATCTTATGCCAGTCTTTTACCCATAATATCCTGCATCATTTCTTTACAAGGCTCAGATATTGTAGACATAAAAAAGGCATCTCTTATTCTTGTGTTTGATTATTCTACATAGCACAACAGTTTCATAACAAAATCCAACGTTTTCCTCTTCTAGCCACAAGTAATAGATTTTATTTCCGAAAAAATTGATAAATGTCTCCAAAGCACCTTTCATACAGACTAGACAATATTACAGACAAAATAAACCAGAGGAATGGAAAAGATAGGAATACCGTTTCTTCAGTACAGTGTTGTTGTTTTTTTAAAAAGATTATTTCTTCAGTCTGAAATATTTAGGAAATGTAAACTGAAAGAATTTATTCGGAAGATATCAAGGAAAATTCTCTTACCAATTTCCCCAAAATGCGTCAAAGAGGGCATGTGTGTTCCAATAATGTTTACTGTATTGTCATCATAGATAATTTTTAGTTTTCACATTGTAATCAGAGAAAAAAACTAAGCCTAAAGTTCTAGGTTGCTTGCTTACTTTAAACACTAGCTCCTTTTGTTCTGATCTGTTTTGAGGAGCTGCAAGGTTGGAGCCATACAGCTAGTTCTCTTACTGATGCAAAACCATAGGCAAATAACTATTTAATCCTATCTTCCTCTGTGTGAAAAAGAACAGTGGAGGTTTTGATGTATCATTCTAAAAAGCATTTGCCTGCCTCTTGGTTTGTACCAAGATCCGTTTCTGATGCAGTTTTCAGTATATTGGAAAAGAGAGGGATTAAAGGGTTCTTTGGTTGGATTTAGACATTGCGCAAACTGTGGTTTGTTTTCGAATAAGGCATGGTGGCCTGGGTCGCACAATCCTAAGCTATAAAACATGGTTAATAAACCAGAACAGATAACTTTGTTGATCTTGTCAAGCTAAACCTAAGCAAGACACGTTGTGCCTTAAGATCATGAATAATGCACCATTGAATTGTTGTGTGCCGCCCACAGTCACTATCCATGAGATAAGTGGCCATATAAATCAGGGGTCCCCAGCCTAGTGAGCCCTATGGGGTTTGCAACTGGGCCGTGGAAACTGTCAGTGAGCGCGCATGTGCTCACATGCCTGATTTGTGCAAGCAGCAGGTAAGCTAAGCGCATGTGCATGCTCCATTTAAGTGAGTGGCAGGCACGCATGCACACCGCTCGTGTAAATGCTGCTGCGCATGCACATGCACCTTTGCCAGCCACTTGCCCTGAACCATGCCCTCTTCCTCTCTCTCCCGCCGGTCCAGAAAGCCAGAAACGTTGGAGAACTCTGATATAAATGCAATAAATGAATAAATATATCCACCCACTATAATTGGGAGACAGTGGCTGGGGGGATAGTTTGAAAAGTTTCTGAGCCAAATAATTGCTCTTGGGATTAGTTGGGTAATTCTGAAGCACTGAATTTGACTCTAGTTACCTGTCTTTAATATCAGCTAACTGAAATAAAATTTAAGTAAACAAACAAATAAATAAATATGGTTTTTTAATATATATATCACAGTCCATTGTGTATTAAATAAATATGTATCATAAGAGCAAATCTCATTAATATTTGACTTAGCTTTTTTAACACAACAGGAAGGTTTACAGTCTCAAACAATTGCAGCAGCTGGTAAATTCACACATAAATTCTTACATATTAATTGTGTTCTTTTCTGGGATAAGCAACATTATATACAGCACAGATAAGGAGTAAGAAATTATAAGCCAAAGGAATTAAGGTATGAGATGAGAAAAGGAAACACACCTATAACTCATTTATATCAGCACCATTCAGCATTTTTTCCAAGCTTAGAGTTTTCTAATATTCTCACTGCATTTCTTTTCATCTATTTTTCTTGAACACTAATATTCCCAAACATTTTTCTTTTCAACACATCTCTATAATTCTTGTAAAATCTCTAATGCACTCTGTCTACCATCCATTCATTTTAGTTTCATCCCAGATCATTTCACCACTTTTATTATTTTTAGGTCCATCCATCCTGCTAGAATTCTTTCTTTTGACTTTTCAGCCATTTCCAAACCTATTTTTTTTTTCTTTCAAAATCACTCTGCATTTTATTGGGCACTTTTAAATTTAGCAGTTTTGTTCTCTTAGCTACATTGCATACAATTATCTTTTTCTATTTTTTAATCTCAGTTATGTTCTCATATGAAATTCTTTCTCATCCAGAGCCTCTTTTATTGCAACAGGTGTACTGAGCATCCTTATCCACACTGGGCTTTTATATACTGTAGCTCCACATGCTTCTGTAGCTCACTGTAAAATCATTCTTTTCACTCTATTCCAGTTTCTACATTTTTTTCTTATGTCCAGTGGTTATGATCCGGGAATTTTTATACATGTGTATGTGCTTTCAAGTCAGTTTTGACTCCTGATGACTGCCTGTCCTGCCATTTTCTTGACAAGATTTTCAGAAGAGGTTTGCCATTGCCTGCTTTCTAGAGCTAAGAAAGAGTGACTGATTCAAGGTCACCCAATTGACTTTGTGCCTAATGCAGGACTACAACTCACAGTTTTTGGTTGCTAGCCTGGTACCTTAACCCAGTGGTTCTCAACCTTTTTAATGCCGCGACCCCAACCGGTCGTAAGTCGAGGACTAAACCGATCATAAGTCGAGGACTACCCAATCGGTCGTAAGTCGAGGACTTTCCCTGCCCAGGAGCGCCGCGCATGCGTGGTTCCGCCCCCTGCGCCGGCCGAGGCATAGCTGGCAAGCGGCAGAGACGGAGCAGGCTGACCACCAGCTGGCCCAGCCCAAGGGAGGTAAGGCACCCGCCGGAAAAGGGAAAAAAATGGCAGACAGAAAAAATGGCGGACAAAAAAATGGCGGACAGCCTTGCTTGGTGACCCCCGTGAAATGGTCGATCGACCCCAAATGGGGTCCCGACCCACAGGTTGAGAACCACTGCCTTAACCACTAATGTAGGATATGTATGTTCTCTTCCTACTATTCTACTTTTACTCTTGTTTCTTTCACTTCTTTCCTCTCTTCTTATAGGCATTTTTCTTCATCATAATCTCTCAAATCAATCATGCTTTTAAATTTATATTCATTCCATTGCCATGTGTCCATGTAGATAGACTTATCATTAAACCTTGTATTTGAAACAGCCCTTTTTCTAATCATGTACCTAACAGTCACCATTCTTATTAATTCTTGGATCGCTGAATGACCAGTCACTTTTTTTGAATGATCTTTCCTAATTCATACATATCAACCTAACAATTTTACCCCATAGAGTTGTCTTCAAAATAGTGCATCTGTTTGTCATAGCTCATTTCTGGTTCTTACATTATCATTGAGTGTCACGCACAATTATCACCAAACTTTGGATTTCTAGCTTTTATTTGCTCCATAACAACCTAGATGATATTAGATCATATTTTCTGACATACATTTTAGCTGTTCCTCTCATAATTAAGCCTACCCGCCCAATTTCCTGTGTTTCCAGGAGCATTAGCTACAGACCACAAGTATTGAATATCTTCATTAAGATCATTCATTAATTCATGCTCTTTGCCTTTTATAGAACATGCAAAGTCGCAATTTTCCATATACCATAATTGTCACCAGATGAACTTTGACACTGACATTTTCTTTTGCCTGTCAGGTCTTTGGTCACCTGAGCTTTCTTATAATGCTTTCATAAGATAAAGTATAGACTAGACTGCCATTTTTGGCCATAGTTATGCCACATGCAGCATTTCCTCAAACCAAAAGGACAGTATCGGTCACTTTTAACACTTCTGACCTTTATGTAAATTCAATCATTTTCTGCAAAACCTGGATAAAACCTGATATGGAAGGAACACCAGGCTCAAAATTATAATTATTGGTCTCACATGGTGGGTTCCGATGGAGAAGGCTATGTGGTGACTAGGAGTCTTTATCTTTGATTAATGGCTTCCCAGGAGCAATAAAAAATTAATGTAGATTTGAGTGTTGGAAAAATGGCAGGATAGTCCTAACCCTCCTTCCCCATAGCTGACTCAGGAATTCTGGGAGTTGAAGTCCATGAGTCATAAAAGAGCCGAGGTTGCCTACCCCTGAACTAGGAGTTGGCAATCCTTTGCCCATTGACCATATGCAGCCTTGAAATTCCTCCTTCAGGAATTTTAGCCCCAGGAAATTGCACTGCTGAATGTTGACAGCACAAAGACTGAGTGGCGCAATTTGTCAGTCATAGAATTTCTAGGGATCCTTGGTTAAATCACTGATGTATCATTTTGTTGAAATATAATGTATGTACTGTAGACGCATATTTATATCGCCCCCATTCCTCAAGAGCTCCAGAAGCATAGTTAATGTTCCCTCTGCACATTGTTCCCCACAACCACCCCAGAATAGGACAACTGATCCCAGCCAATTTGTCATGGCCAACTCGCCAAGGCAACTCACTAGGGGACAATTCAACACTGGATAACTCAAGAGAGGAACAAGTAGAATTGCAGCTCACCCCCAGCCTTGAGGACTTCTAACTTGAGAAGGTTCAAATCTAAAGCAAGACAGCGCCCACTGCATTTAACCTGTCCCTCTCTTAAGTTATCCTGTGTTGAATTGTCCCGCAGCAAATTGTCCTGTGGCAAGTCGGCCAGGGCGAATCAGCTGGGACAAGTTGGCCAGACATGTTGGCCTCAACAACCCTATGAGCAGAAGTAGGTAGGGCTGAGAGAGACTGACTGCCCATATATTCCTCTGCTTTTCAGATTTTTTTTTTTTATATATATGCATCAACAGAAGTTTTTTTTTTCAATTGAAAATATTGAAATCACTTTTTAAAAGGAGTTTTCCACCCTGCTGAGAAAATTATTTGTTCAGCAGAAAATACTGATGGAGGAGGAGGAGGGGGGAGGAGAATTTTCAAAGAAGTGTGCAACTTTAAGACATGTCCAGACTCACCCAGGTCACAGGGTACATCTTTTACCAGAGTTGGGACACCCAGGGCCAGTGATATGTTTGCATATGTCACCGAGGAAGTTAAACGTTGACAAAAGCCTCTCCTCCCGAGTCTAATGTGATTACAGTCGATAGACCATTGCTGCTGTTTTAAAAACCATTTTTTGGAAGGAAAGCAGGGTAGTGCTGGCTGGTTCAAAGTAAACAGAGCCAAACCAGTTTTTATTACATAAAGGTGTAAAGTCCATGCATGCTAGTATTCCAAGTTTCAAATGAAATATCAAGCCAAATACGGTCAGCTTTCTATGTTTATGTAGGCATATATATATGGCTCTGTGATGTACAGTTCTACTCTTGCACACACCTATGTGTGTATGTGTGCATATCATATCATATATCTCTGGTACTAATTATGCAGTTGCCTATTTCAAAGCTGGCATTATATATGCCTAAAAGTAAGTGTTCACTTGTGGTCTTGGCAAACACATTGCTTTCTTGCCTCTGTCTCTCCTCTTTTCAAACTGGTATGCAGTGTGTGTTTTCTTATTTTTTTAGGATTATTAATAAGATCTAATCTGATGCTAATTTAGATATGAGTACTTTACCATTCCAGACTTGGGGACCAATTACTGGATTTCCAGTACTAGGCAAATACAAAAATATAGTGGTTGTTGGTGCATTATGTGGAGTCTGTTCATTTGTCTTGAAGTCCAAAGTTGACTTCTCTTTACAGTTATAGGCAGCATTCTGTCTGAAAAAGTAATTCTTGTATGAAAGAATAGTTGTGCTATGTTCTATGGGCACAACTTAATTCTGCTGAGCAAAATGGTTTAAATACTGCAATAACAAGTCCCCTCCTAATTAGTATCTGGGACATCTATGTAGTTTTCTTGACAACTGTACAGAATTTGTGAGCCATGGCCACCTTCTGTGGTGATGTTTCTACTTTCTAATCTAGTCTGCAGGCTTAGGATTCTTAACCATTAACCATGTCTTTAACCAGATCCAATTCTCCATAGCTGTCTTGGCATAACTATCTATACCTTGGCATAACTATCACCATCTTATATCACACCTTTTTCTACTTGATATTTTTTTTAACTGCAAAAGCATCATATTGAGGATCTCAAGCAAAGGTCAAATGGATCATGATTTATAGAGTGACAACAGCAATAATGCATTTGTAGAAGAATTAATTTAAGTGATATTTAAAGGTTTTGAACATATGTAAAGTATACACTCACAATCAGTCATAATTGCACCTTGTTTTAGGGGCTGATTTTCCAGCTTATAAAGTATGACTTTCAAATAAGCAATTAAATAATATCCACATTGAATGTAATCTACAGGAAGCTCTCCCACACAATTCCCACTAAAATTAATTTAGTCATACTAATGATAATAAACTTCCTGGTAGATTATATATTTGTTGATTATTTATTCCCTCCCTAAATGTATTGGATTTCCTTCCCCCAGGGGGAAAAATCCAACATACCACTCCTGATATTAATAAAAAAAATAACCACTAAAACAGAAGATTTTCAAACATTCATATACTGTTGATAAGTGTTGCTTTTAAAAATCTTTACAGAATTGTGTCACACCAGGACTTCTGAGTATTTGTGGCTCTGTTCATTATTTTTCCAGGATGTAAATGTAATTGTAGTGATATAACTTTTTTTTTATAAATACTGAGTCTCACTTTTTTCCCCTCTTTCTTTTTAATTTCAGGTTTTACAATGGTTGATACCGAAATGCCGTTTTGGCCCATGAACTTTGGTATTAGCCCCGTCGATCTTTCTACAATGGATGAACACTCCCATGCATTTGACATAAAGCCCTTCAGCACCGTTGATTTTTCCAGCCTTTCTTCTCCACATTATGAGGACCTCCCTCTTGCAAGAACTGACCAGATAGCCCTTGACTATAAATATGATGTGAAATTTCAAGATTGTCAAAGTATGTAAGCTTTTTATGACTTGATCATTGTAATTAATGGAAGAGTGTTCAGCTTTAGTTGGTATCAAACACTACAGCTTATAAATTAACTAGCAAATAGCTAGAAAATAAATCAGGGGTTTTCAGGTTGTGAAACCTGTTAGTTTAAAAAAAATTCCCCAACACCCCACCCCCCCCACCGATCTGGAGGCAAAACTCAAATGATTAAAAAAAATGGCTGCACTGAAGTGGATTTTTTTCCCCTTAAGTCTTTCACAAAACTCCATCAACTGAACACAGTTTGAAAAATTTTGCTTTATACAGTCTGGGATACAGATAAATATAAATATATTCTTCCATGGTAGAAGGCCACTGATTGATTGATAGGGGGGTTGATAATTTATACCATGTTGTAAATTCTTGTTTTGTTGCTATACCATGAATTTGAGGCCAGTAGGACCTACAAAAAAGACTCTGTGGTACAATCAATACATATTTTAAGCTTATAGAATAAAAAATCTGTTGCTTGGCCTTTGCAACAAAAGACTATCACTTTGTGTACACGTAATCAATTTAAAAGTTTGGGAAAGCAATTTTTATTATTCTAAAGTTATGTACATTTAAGTGGGCTGTAAAGTATATCAAAGATAAACCCACCTCTCTTCTGTGCTCCTTGAGTTCCCCCCCCCATTCATTTTTAATCTGATATTACTGTACCTTTATTGTTTATTCCATTGTTTATCTTTATTATTTCATTACTTTGATACTGTTATTTTTACTCTTTATTTCTCTGTTTTTACTGTTGTAAGCTGTCCAGAGTAGCCCCTTGGCAAAATGGGTGGAAAATACATTTAACAAACAAACAAATAAGCAAATACTAGTTCATAAATTGGTAATTTTAACTAAGATTGATTCACAATATTCATATCCCACCCCAGTTGGAATATTGTGGATGGGACACAAATACAAAAATCAAAGACAATCAAGAGTACACATCTTTAATCTATACCTATGGTAGCCACCATCCTTTAATCAACTGGTGCTGTAGCCTCCTGAAACTTCACCCCATTTAGTTGTTTTGGGAAAGGCTAATAAAGTAATGGCCGTGTTTATCTCTGATGGGGCGATTGTCACAAAGCCTGTCACCCACATATTTCAAATGCTTATCATCAGCAGGGCCTCTCTAAATGTCTGAAGTGGTTTCAATTCTGGCAAGAGAAAAGATGAAATATAAAAGATCTGACATTATAGATCTGACAGTATAGAATTCACAGGGAACTAATGTAGTACTTGCTGGTTGAAAGATACACTAAGAAGCAGCATTAGATTTATAATTCTTTTTTATTTATTTTTTATGGCTCACTAACTGAATTTCAAAATTAGTAGTGCAATAAAAATATAAAAGAATACAACAAATACTTTTTATTCTTGGAATTAATGTGCACTAAAGCAAAGATTGTGTAACCAATCTGTGTAATACATGAAGCAGGATTGGGAAAACTAACAGTCTACTTTCTACTTCATGGTTGAAGAACTGTAGTTTTTTTTTTTCACTCAGCACAATTTTTAGAGAAGAATAATTTAGTAGAGCATGTTAACATCTGGGGCAACACAGTCTTCCTGTTCCAAAGTATTAGATGCCGCTTAATGTTTAATATGACTTTGGAGGCATAATGGCTTAGGATTTGCCATGGGATTTTTAAATAATATCCCAAATCAACAGTTAATGGCATGCTCCTTTTGAAAGCCCACACTTGATTTTATGAACTGAGGCATGTATAAGATGCTTAATTGACACCAATATGTTTATTATGCTAGACAATTATTTCATAGCACTTTATACAGAAGCCTGTACTAGTTATACAGATGTAATTATTCATTTTGAAAAGTCCTATTCATACTTTCATAGTATATAGTATATATTATGAAATATATAGAAATGTATAGAAATTCTAAAGGATATTATTCCCATGTTTTAGTATAAGGAACTAGCCTGAGAAGTATCAGCAGGATATGTGGGCAAATCTCAGCCCCTTCCCCTGGACACTGGTCTTTTCAGTATTACAGTTTTAAAAAAATATGAAAATATTGTGTTTACTATAGTTGAAACTATGTTTTGAATAGGATTTCAAATTATGCTTTAGAAAGATAATATAATTGGCGGTCACCAATGTTTTATTTTAGCTTCTACCACTAGAATGGCATAAAAAAAGTTCTGCATATGATACATGAAGAAATATAAAATGGACTCACAATGCATTTGGGGAAGAGAAAAGGAAGGTTGGGAGTGGGGGTGGGGGTTAAATCTCATTTATGAGAATTAGGCCATAGTCTGGTCAGTGAATTGTTTAAGGTCTTTTGGGAGTTCATACCTGAGATATCTATCCAACAAAATTAGTTAATAATTCAGATTCCCGGTTGCTGATGTCAGTAACTATATATTATATATATTTTTTAAAATATCTGAATCTTGAATACATTCAGATTGGTAATACTTATTAGAGCTAATTGGTAATAATCAAGGGTTTGGTTAATCTTTCTTTTGAAATCTTCCTCTTATTTAGATGCAATTAAAGTGGAACCTCCGTCTCCACCATATTTCTCAGAAAAACTTCAGATGTACAGTAAACCTCATGAAGAAGCCTCTAGTTCTCTCATGGCTATTGAATGCAGAGTGTGTGGGGACAAAGCTTCTGGGTTTCATTATGGAGTGCATGCATGCGAAGGTTGCAAGGTAGGTAGTTATAATAATGCATGATTCTTTTTAAAATATATTTCTTTATTACTTTAAAATACTATCAGCCAGTGGTGGGATTCAAATATGTGAACAACTGATTCTCTGTGTGGACGCTGCTTCTGGAAGTCCGTTCTGGGCCTGGGCCTCCGAGGCCCAGAAGGAACTTCTGGAAGCAGCGTTCACGCATTTCTGGTGGGCCGTTCTGGGCCTTGCAAAAAAGGGCTAGGGCTTCAGGGGACGCCATCCAGTAGTGGGATTCAGCCAGTTCGCCGAACTCAACAAAAAAATAGCTACTGGTTCTACTGAACTGGTGCAAACCAGCTGAATCCCCCCACTGCTATCAGCCCTCACCATTATATCAATAATCAAAGATAAGAATTCTAATTCAACAAATTCAGTTTATTTCTTTTCTAAGACATGCTAGAACATGCTGCTTCTGATTATTTTGTATTAATAGAGCCTAAAACATCATCTGAGTTAGTTTTAACTAAAAATTCCTTGTCTGTTTTAACTAATGGGCAAATGAAGTAAGGGACATACTTTTCTAAAAGTATATTTTACAAGCTAACTTTCTGTTGTTAATCACATTTTTAGAATTGTTAGAAAAAAAGCTAAATTGGTAATTGTGCTTGCTGTTTCAGGGTATACTAAAGGGCAGAAAAAAGCTGAAGTGTAATATTCTAATTAGACAAATATATTTCAAACAGGAAGTAAGACAAAGTAAAAAAAGTGTTTCTCATGCACTCCAAGCTATGAGATAAATACAACCTTTTAAGATATATCACTGTAGACCCCCAAACCATGTTCAATCTTAACATTTTGTTATATTTACTAATTTATTTATTAAAATTTATTTATTAAATAAATAAATTTATTAAAAAGCCTTCTCTATTAAACATATCACTTTCCCAGAAACCATAATTTAATACAATTTATTACATGAGTATTTAAAATGTTTTGCAGAATTATAAATAACAAGCTAGAAAATTATTCCATGCATGTGCCCACACAAGTTCTCTATTTAGTATACTTAACTCTTGTAGATTATCTTAACTAAGCTACATTGAACTTACCATAAAGTAAATTACACTGGAATTAAAAAGAGTACCTTTAATGTTAATATTTAAAAGACACATACACACCATATTGATCTGCTCTGAATGAGTACTGAGAAATCAAATTTCAAAAAATATTACAGATTGTGATCAAATCCACAATAAAATGAAAATATTTCTGGCCAAAAATACATGGTTGGCTTTCAGATCAAATATGATATAGTGGGAAATTCCTTTTGGCTAATATTTTCTGTATTCCTTTATTTTATTAAAGGGTTTCTTTCGTAGAACAATCCGTTTAAAATTAATATATGACCGATGTGACCTCAACTGCCGCATTCATAAAAAAAGTAGAAATAAATGTCAATATTGCCGATTCCAAAAGTGCCTTGCAGTCGGAATGTCGCATAATGGTAAGCATCTGAATTTCTGGTTAGTTAATTGGTAATGGTGTATCAAGGAAATGAATTGCATCTGTTGCTATGTAAACTTTCTCCTCTTCTGCCATCATGAGGATCTGTGCATTTTGAATATACAGAGTTTATAACAGGGTTCAGCAGCTCTCTATATGGAATGTGACATCCTGTGCAACCTGCACACATAAATACTCTTTAACAGTTGCTTGAAAATTTGTGAAATTTCAAATATTTCAGTAATCTTACTTCCATTATATAACATAGGAACATAGACGTCTCATGAAATGCAAAAAAGAGTTATTAAAAATATATATTTAAAATAACCTGGATGATCGATGGATCCTTGTGCCTGTATATCCTATCTTGCCAACCCCAAATTCAACCAGATTAAAAAACAACAACCCCAAAATGGAATACCAGTCTGAAAATACTGAGAATGTATTGGAAGATCTAAACGTATAGTCCTTTGAGTTTGGCACTTAGATGCAGTACCAGTTCAATATCCCTAGAAAGATGTTTAATAATGCCAGCGGCTACAAACCATGGCAATCCTTCCTACTCAATGTAAAATATTTTGTTAAGACCTCAGGGCTGCTGTATGTGAACAAAGGCTCTTCCAGTCCTGACAAAAGAGCATATCCAGGAAGTGCTGGTTTATATGATAGCTCAAGCAAAATGATTTGGCAGGAATCAAGAAGCATGTTCACCCAGCAGAACAGCTTGAAGAGATCTGCATTTATTAGCAAGATGTTAGTTGGTATTTTGGTTGCTGTGTCTGTTGCACACAATAGTTATCTATCTTTGTATTCCCATTAACTGTCACTTAGTTTTGCATAAATTATTTTCTGTGCTCCTTTACTACACTATGCCTTTTGGTATCCTAGTCACACTTTAGAAAGAAATCATATTCTTCTAGTGCGGTGTTTCTCAACCTTGCTATCTTTAAGATATGTGGATTTTAACTCCAATGATTGGCTGGGGAATTCTGGGAGTCCACACATCTTAAATTTGCCAAGATTGAGAAACATTGTTCAAGTGTCAGTGTAATATGTAGAATATGATACTATCGGTAACATATGAAGTGATTGATAACATATGAACTTATTTTATATCCATCTGGATACAAAATAAAATTCCATGACAATATTGTCCAATATGGTAATGTATTTCTTGATTGTTGGGAGCTGATATTCTAGCACTTAATTCTTCCTATACTTTTTGGAAAATAAGAAAGTTCACAATAAAATATAAATATCCTCTTGAGGCAAAGGCTTTATGTAGGTTTTTTCAAACAGTGAATATTTGGCTTATGTAGGTTATTCAGTAAATATTTGGCTTGAAAAGCTTTGGATTGCTTATTTTACTTCCCTGTCCCATTAGTTCCTTTTCCATTGCTACATCTTATTATGTCATTAGCTTTGTCTCCTTTGGTTATTTACATACAATTTTATTAACTGAGATTATATAATCATAGGTTTTTCTGCCTGTGAGTCTGAAAGCCCTTTTTGTTTCTGACTCATCTATTGTTTTGCATCATATACTAATTACATCTTTCAAGTGCAATAACATTAACATTTCCAAAATCAAGTTCGTTCGTTCTTTCTTTCTTTCTTTCTTTCTTTCTTTCTTTCTTTCTTTCTTTCTTTCTTTCTTTCTTTCTTTCCTTCCTTCCTTCCTTCCTTCCTTCCTTCCTTCCTTCCTTCCTTCTTGAAACTTATTTCACTTCTATGTTAAGGCTGGGTCAATATTAATCCATTTTAACTATGGTGAGATGAAAAGATTTTTCCTTTTATCTTTTTATGCATATTTTTTTAATAATATTTTTATTAATTTTCTAATTTTACATTTAGGTATTTAAAAAGCAACATGGTGGCTAGGTTAATCAATAGGTCAGTAGCATAAAAATCTTTAGTACAAATTTCAAACTACAACCTCAAATATTTCCTCTCTTTTTCCCTTAATATCTGCTATCTCATATTTAAGTTAATACAGTTCTTATTATATCAACTAAATAAAAACATCATTATTACATTTATCAATAAATTTTAGCTCATACATATCTTAATTACTTTTACATTCAATGTCCTGTTTTTGGTTTTTTCCAATTTTTAGTTTCCCATCAATATTCAAATTTAACATTTGATATTTATAATTTCTAGGTTTTAGGTAACCAAAGTTTCCTTTATCTCAATTCATAACAGAATCTAATATTCAAAATATACATCTTATCTATTTGGGTATAATCTTGTTCTATTTCCTAGAAGTCATCTATTTCCCCCCATCTTACATCATCTAATTAATAATACAGTATCCCCTTTAAATAAATCAAAGCCCATTATATATATTATCTGAGTTAATATATCAAACATATTCATAATATTTTTTTTCTTTGGGTCTAATTTTTAAGTATTAAACAAATAGCATCCTGGTGACGAGCCATATTGCTATGGCCGGTCTTTCCTCTGCCGTTTTGGAGGGCTACCCCAGATCAAGCGGAAGGGCTGCCGCCCTCCCACGATCAAGCAGGGTGCCCTCCTTGCTCGTCGCCCCTACAGGGTGACTTTTGACCCTTTCCAGGATCCCCCTGCGGAGTGAAACCGAACGTGGAAGACGGAGCTCTCCTTCCAGCGGCCACAGCGGCCGCAATGGCAAACTGGAAGCCTTTTTTATGCATAATTATTAATGAAGTGCCTAGATTTTGGCCAAATAAGATTTTTTTTCTTCCAAGGAATTGACTGATAAAGAAATGAATGGCATTTCTACACGACCATCAGCCCCATCTTCCATAGGCTTTTTTACATTTTTGTGTGACTTCATGAATAACCTAGATAGTTGGCCAATGCCTCTATCTGGCCACTGAATACAGTACAAATGACTACTATTGTGCAGGGGAGAGGGCAGAGGGGATCTTCATTGTGGGAGGGAATATTGAAATCCATAGTGTCAGAAGACAGGTCAAGACTGGAATCCTTGCCATTGGAAAACCACTCATCCTACAGCTCCAGAGGAAATGCAGTTAAATGATATTCACGGCATTTCTGCTTCAGTTGGAGCTGAGTTAGCAGCTACTTGGCTTAGCTTTCCACCCCAATTTAAATCCTACAGTTTCATGGGCTTACAGTTAGTGCCATTCTCAGAGGAAGAAATTTGCACACTAATGCCATTTCATTTAGTCTGAGGAAAGAAAGAACATCTGATGGCTTTATACTAATTGGTGGCATCAGAAAATCCCTCTGGTGTCCCCTGATTATCCAGGAGAGGAGAAACAGGTTTTGCAATATGATTACAATGGCTCTAAGCTAGAAGTACTTGCTATAACGTTCTTTGGCAAGTAGTCTCAAAATTATGTGGTCTGGATTTGAACTATCTGAATTTGACCTTGTTATGAGAGTACTTTTCATGAAGTAGTTTATTTGCTGCTACTTATTTATTTATTAAACTTATATGCCGCCTATCCTTCCAATAGGACAATTCTGGGTGGCTAATAGAACATGAAAGGATAAACTGAAAAGGAATTAAAAGTTTTAAAACTATGCACATTAAAAATTTAAAAGTATGCAGAAAACCAGAACCAAGGAGACAGATAGGATGGGGATGATCCCATCAATCAATTTGAGTGCCTCCCTTGTGATCCCAAGCCAACTGGCAAAATCAAGTTTTAATATCCTTCTGAGAGCCCTAAAGACTGGGAGCAGTTCTCATTTTCAGGGGTACAGTGTTCCACAGGTCAGAGCCTCAGAGGAAAAAGCCCTTTTTCCTAACCCCACCTGCCAGAATTGCATAGCAGACAGGGTCCATAACAAACCTCTTCTGCTGGAAGCGTTGACAATGTAGAGAAGTATTTCTGCTAAGGGAGGTTAATGCTGTTTCATGTATCCTCATTGGCATTCCAACAAAGCCAGGTCTCATTTACTCCAAAGCATTTGATATTAGTACACTCATTAAATGATTCTACTCAGTAGAGAGAGAAGAGGATGCCAACAAAACAGAACAGAACAAAACAAAGCAAAAAATAGCATGGTTGTAAATTGCCACAAAAGACTGAAGATGTATATTTCCTTTCCTTTCCAGATTACGTTTTATGTTCCCCAAAGCCAACTTTTATACTTGTAATTTTTAATGAGCTAAAAAAAATCAGTAAAAAAACAACACCCTATTTCTACTTCCTTCTTGCTCGTGTTTTTGACATATTCAGTGGTCGTTCTTCTTCAGTTATAAAATCTTGCCTAGTTCTTCTGGACTGCACACTTATTCTTCTATTTCCTTAAAAGAGTCCCCATTGACTTTTAAAAGAATATATTTGAGTATAACATATGGTTTGGCCCTAACACAGTTTGAAAGAATGAGGTTGATAGATTTAGGAGATGAATGTATGATATGGGACAATTTAAAGACCATTTAAGTTCATGCTATAAATTTATGAGAAAATATTTAATGTTATAATTCTTGAGAGAATGAATTCTAGTGAAGATTCTGTTCTCTCCCCTGGCAAAGCCAAACGAAAACAGGAATAAAATGTCATAACAGAGTCTTATGTAATTAAAAAACTAAAGAATTGCAAACATTACTGGGAAAATATCTTTTCTGTGGTTTTTATTTTCTCAGTATAAAATTTAGTTTCCTGACGCCAGAAGAAACTCTTAACTTGTTTTTTATTACCAACAAATAAATTGTTATGAGAAGTATTTTCTCAAACCTGATGTTATTTTAAAGGAAAAAATATTGCTGTGAAAATATTTTTATAGAACCTCATATGGACACACATACTTTGTTAGTTAAGCCCATTCTGAACAGTATATATTATCTATTATGGAAGAATAGTGAAATGTATGGGATTTTTTAAGACAGAATAGAAAGACATGGGGCTCTAATATACAACTGAATCCAGTGACCTGAACTTTTTGAGATATCAGATTCCATACCACGAATGATAAAGTATCCATCCTTAATAATTCTATGAATTAAGTTAGCATAGCTTTGCATAATCTTGTTTTCTCCAGAAATATTGGATTTGATTTCCAATTAATTTCCAACCAAGATGGCTAAAGGCAGTTGGAGTGAAATTAGAAAAGAGTAGTCAAACTTTCCTCTTTGCAGCCTTGACTGGAAAGAATTAATCCAAGGAACAAAATTTCAAGACCAATAATTAATAATTGTATTAGAATTTATTGGAAAGTTATAACACTTTAGATAAGATGCCTATAGTATATATTAACAATTCAACAGCAAGAGTTTTGTCTGTTTCTCCTGTTTTGTTGATGTAGAAAAGAAATAAGTCTTGTGAAGATGGGACAGTAGGCATTTCCTGTGTTGATAACTGTCAGTGCTTTTATCAATGTGAGAAATAGTTCTCACAAACAGATTTATTTAGCAAAAGATATATATCAGAGCTTAAAGATCAGACTGCCTCCCAGTAAAACAGTTCAAGGACCTTCTGAAATTGCATAAGACTGAGACTACAGCTTACTGAGAAAAATAAAGATTTTTACATGCATTTTAGAGAAAGTATAGACTACGTAAACCAGACATGTCAAACACAAGGCCCGGGGGCCGGATGCAGCCTGCGAAGTGGTTTCATGTGGCCCGCAAAGCCATCCTGGAAACAGGAGGAATGGTCCCCTCTGCCTTGGTCCTGGCCCAGGCCGGCCGGGAGCCAGTGTACAATTTTGTGGTGGCCATCTATGCTGAAACACATTCAGTCTTAGCTCCATAAGCCCTCCCCCCCCGCATGGCCTGAGAGGAACAGTGAGGCTCCTCCAGTGGACCATACCTTGGCACTTGCCCTGGTCCCACCCCCTTCTGCTGGAGACCCTCAGATCTGTCCCACTCCTGCCCAGCCCCCACAGGCACCCTTGATGCGAATGATGTAGAGCTGACCACCCCACCCAGTAGGCCACACCCACTCCATCCACGCCCACCCAGTAGGCTGCACCCACCCTGGCCACACCCACCCAGCCCCCTGAGGGCAACCGTAATGCTGATGCGGCCCTCAATGAAATTGAGTTTGACACCCCTGACGTAAACTGTTTAGAAAGGGCTGTTAAACACTATGAAGTGGTATATAAGTGCTATTGCTATTGCTATTTTCAATGACATCAGATCCAGTCTGCTGTTATTTATGCATGTAGAAAGACGTGTACACAAGTAATAATAATAATAATAATAATAATAATAATAATAATAATAATAATAATAATAAGTAGTAGTAGTAGTAGTAGTAGTAGTAGTAGTAGTAGTTGGAAGGGACCTTGGAGGTCATCTAGTCCAACCCCCTGCTCAGGCAGGAAACCCTATACCATTTCAGACACATGGCTGTCCAGTCTCTTCTTAAAAACTTCCAGTGTTGGAGCATTCACCGCTTCTGGAGGCAGGTTGTTCCACTGGTTAATTGTTCTAACTGTCAGGAAGTTTCTCCTTAGCTCTAGGTTGTTTCTCTACATAGCAGCATTTGCTTAAGGAATTGAATCTGTTTTGGACCTTTGCAAAGTAAGGGGTCCCCATAAGCAAAGCAGCAGGCTGAAATAGACTGTAGTATGGGTGAGCAAGGGTGCAAAAGCAAATAACCCATAATTCAACTACTTCAGGACCTTCCTCTATTATTCCATTCTTGTGTTCTTCTCAGATTGTTGGAATTTTGGAGAGGCAACGACACCCATAGGCCTACTTAGCCATTGAATAGAAAGGATTGACTGGATGTTTGAAGAAGATGGTCTAACCATTAGTAAATGCAGCTTTTTATTACCCAAAGGTTATATTGGCCAATTAAGTATTCTGTTAAACAGGATTTTACTCAGTAATGATCCAGTACAATTCTTCCAGATATATATTTAGTTCAGGTGCTGTGGATATTCTATTTTGGATGCAAAATTTGTATCTGCTTTAGCAAGAAACCATCTGTAATATTAACTAGGGCTATGAGTGAGTTTCATACTTAGTATTGCACTGGACCACCAAATTCCTTAAGCTTCTCCTATACAACAATCTTTCTTTACATGTTGAAAGTAAAAAAATCTAGAATTTGGATTGTTGCAAAGTTCCATCAGTTATCTTAGGTAATTCCTTTTCCAATGTATATACTTGCTGCCTACAGAAGAAAAATTACAGGTATAGCTTTTGTTGAACTCCAGAATTTATGGTTTATAGCACTAATCTAGAAATTCTCAGATTGTTAAAGGTATTGTGTGCTTTGCTTGAGTTTATTGTAAGTAAATATGACAGCGATGCATGTTAAGGGCTATAAAGTTTGGCATCCATGGAAACATGCTGTACATGAGGATTATAAATAATACTGCCTCCCTCCATAGGAAGCAGAAAGTCTTTGATCTTGCAAAGAATAATCCATTTCATTCTAATTCATATATTACCACCAACATCTTTTAACTGGATTGTCTCCACTCTGCTACATGCATTTTTAAACATGGGCAATTTGGATCCTTTGCCCCAGTTTCTAAATACATGAATATTGTTAGAATTATTATCATTACAAAAAGTAGTTCTCATCTTATGACCACAATTGGGACCAAAATTTCTGTGTTGTCATTTGGCTGTAAGTCGAGTCAGACACAATTTTACAACAATTTTTATGATGGGCATTAGGCAAATCACAGTGGAAAATCATGTGGTTGTTAAGCGAATCCAGCTTCTCCAATGGCCATATTTTTTTTGCCAGAAATCAGCAAAAAAAGAAGACCACAAATCACAATTGTGTGACCACAGTACACTATAACCAGCTGTATATGCAAGTGTCAAGTGCCAGAATTGCAGTCACGTCACTGTGAGGGAGTGGGGGGATGGACTAACAGTCGTAAGTTCAAATATAGGTCTTAAGTCACTTTTTCCAAAGCTGATGTAACTTTAGACCATCATTAAAAGAACAATCCTAAGTAAAGGACTATTTAT